>NC_051229.1:6054988-6332488 GCF_015220715.1 Pygocentrus nattereri
TATTATATATATTTTATATATTATTATTATTACAGAATGGTCTGTAATACATATTTTTTTACATATAACAATAATGTAGTATGATGTTATAGTAATATATATATATATATATATATATATATATATATATATATACATACAAATGGAGCATTTATTATGGGCTAATAAATATATATAAAATATTTGGTACACTTTATTACATGTACATATAATATATATGGAATATAATTTTATCATGTTTAGGCACTTACACATACATAATATATATTTGTCATTCTATTATTCCATATATTTAAATTATCATTTCTTTATTTTATGTTATATATTATTACAAATATATATTTTATGCAACCCAATAGGATAAGCAGCTTAGAAAATGTGTGTGTGTGTGTGTGTTTTATACATATTGTGAATATATATGCGCTGTATTATATTTAAAAATCTATAGATACCTATGTTTATACAATACTTGTAGGCCATATGTTGGATCTCACATCCTGACGAAGAGTCAAAACAAAGGTATGTTTAGTGCCCTGTAAGCACACTATATCCAGCACTTATCACCAGTTCCTCTCTTAGAATATAGATGCAAATAGAAAGCAGCACCGAACGACACATTGATCTCTCACAAGCACACAAAAAGTGGACACCCCAGCACTTTTTCAGCAGAGCACCTGGCTTCAGCCTTTAGCACCACAGTGCAGAGATTCTCCTCTGCAGAACGCTCTCCACTCCTCCATATGCAGGCACATACATACACTCTTTCCCCCAAATTCAGACCAGAACCCTGCACAGTGAGCCTGAGTTGGTGATGCGCTGTGTTCCCGCTACAGTACGGGTGAGAGGCGCATGACAGAGCGGAGAGGCATGTGTGAGTGTTTCCTGATGCTGATCATGCTGTGGATATAGATCCTGTAGATCCTAATATGCTCACCTACAGCAGAAGGCAGCAAAAGCCTGTCTCAGAGCCATGTGGGGAGCGAGTGAGGCGTTTCCGGTTAGTGCGCTGCTGCAGTGAGCATCAAACCCTGCAGCCCTCCGGCCCCCAGCCACCCCCGGCACACCAAAAGAGGAGAAGAAGAAAGAGGAGAAGAAGAAGAAGAAGAAGAAAAAGAAGAAGAGTTTCTTACCAGTTCCTTTCTCCATGCTGCTCCGCGTTTGGGATGGAGAGAGAGAGAGAGAGAGAGTGAAAAGAGAGAGAGGGAGGGAGAGAGAGCAGCACTGAGGCAGGAGAGAGAGAAAGAGGAGCTACTGATGTAGGAGCATGTGGCAGAGTTTATATTCTACAGTAAGGGAGGGGGGAGAGAAAGAGAGAGAGAGGAGGGGTAAATAGAATGATAAAGAAAGGGAGGGAGAGAAGGAAGTAAATAGAGGTAAAAGGAGAGAGAGTGGAGAAAAAGAATGGGAGAGGGAGAGAGAAGGAAGAAAAGGGGAAAGAGAGGGGGGGGAGACAGACAGGGAAAAGAGGAGGAAGAGAGAGAGCTAGAGAGGTGGCGAGAGATAAAGAGAGAGAGTTAATGAGAGAAAAAGAAAGAGAGAGAGAGAAAGATAAGGAAAGACAGTGAGGGAAGGAGATAAAGAAGTGACAGAGAGAGGTGAAAAGAGAGAGAGAGAGAGAAACAGAGAGAGAGACCAAAGAGAAAGAATGAGAGAAAGAAGGACCAATGAGAAAGAAGAAGAAGAAGAAGAGAGTGAGAGAGAGTGTGACAGAGAGAGATAGACCAAAAAAAGAAGGAGAGAGAGAGAGGGGGAGAGGTAATGGGAGAAAGTGAGAGAGAAAAAGAGAGAGAGGAAGGATAGTGAGGGAGAAAGGGGAAGAGAGAGAAAAAAAGAGAGAGACCAAACAGAAAGAAGCAAAGAGAGAAAGAGAAAGCAAGAGAGAAGACAGAGGGAGATAGAGAGAGCGAAAGAGAGACCAAAGAAAAAGGAGAGAGAGGAAAGAGAGAGAGAGAGAGAGAGAGATAAAGAGGTGAGAAGAGAGAGGTAGAGAGACAACGAGAGAGAGAGAGAGAGAGAGAGAGAGAGAGAGAGAGTGAGAGACCAAAGAGAAAGAAGGAAGGGAGTGGTAACAAGAGGAGAGAGTGAGAGAGAGAGAGAGAGAGAGAGAGAGAGAGAGAGAGAGAGAGAGAGAGAAGAGAAGGACAGAGAGAGAGAGAGAGAAAGAAGAGAGAGAGAGAGAGAGACCAAAGAAAAAGAAGGAGGGGGAGAGGTAACAAGAGAGAAGGTGAGAGAGAAAAAGAAAGAGAAAGAGAGAAAGAAGGAGAGTGTGAGAGAGAAAGAGACAGAGAGAGAGACAGACGAAAGAGAAAGATAGAGAGAGAGAGGGGAAGATGTAAGAAGAGAGAAAGTGAGAGAGAAAAAGAGTGGATAGTGAGGGAGAGAGGGGGAAGAGAAAGAAGGAAAGAGAGAGAGAGGAAAGAGGGAGAGAGAGATAAAGAGGTGACAGAGAGAGGTAGAGAGACGAGAGAGAGAGACCAAAGAGAAAGGAGGGGAGTGATAACAGAGCGAGAGAGAGAGAGATTGAGAGCGGGAGAGTGAGAGAGAGAGAGAGAGAGAGAGAGACACTAAACTGAATCAAAACAGGTGAATAAAATATATTGGCCTGTTTGTAAAGTATCTTTTTTTGTACTGGAGTTGTTTTATAGTTAATAATATTTTGCATTAATAATTAAGTAACCAAACATGGTCAGTCCAGTAAATCTTACTGAATTGATCAGATTGAACATATTACTGCAGCCTGATATGACAGCTAGTAAATGCATTTGTAAATGACCATCGTCATGGAAAAGTGAATTTTTCTCACTTTTTTAAAGATAAGAATTTAATGTAGTATGTCAATAATGTCCAATCAGAACAGATCTCATTTGCATACATCGGCCTTAAAGGCACTGTAACAGAAACATCCTGTTGAATCGGAAGGGATGAAGTGAGAGTGGAAATGAATTGTGATCTTTTTGGTATATAAAACTATACAAAGTTGTAAGTGGAACAAACGAAACACAGGAACAATGTAGTTTATTGGTTCTTTAAGTAAGTTCTCTTCTTTAATGTGTTAATCTTTTACTTGCCTCTCTCTCTCTTGCTTGGACATGCTTGATGGGATGTCCTGCAAGAAATCTATCTTAGAACTGCACAAACAAAGTCATTCAGAGCGGTTTGGTGTGAAATGCTTCGTTCTGGAGAAACTTAAGAGTCAGAATTGTTCACAGTGGTGGTGATAGGAACAAGACGTCCACCTCTAAAAGCTCCCTCGCAGAAAGTCATTATAGGAAACAGTTATGAATTCACTGCCTGATGTCTGAGACATTGTTTTATGAGAGCTTTGAAAAGTTTTTGGCCAAGAAACTCACTTTTACTGATGTTTCATAGACGAGAGTAACATGCACAACATTTTAAGGCAAAATATAGAACAACATCACATATAAAACTCAGAAGACCTGTGTAGGTTCAGTGGTGGTTTTGGATGGTAAATGGTTTGTGTTGTAGTCATGACGACCCCTGGTTTGTATCACCACTGCTGTAAAGAAATCAGTCAGTAAGCTTCACAATAGCGAACCATTCCACACCAAACCACTCTGACTGACTTTGTTTGCATGTAAATGATTGAATTATGTACCAGCGGATACTCCATCAATATCGGCATCAGAAAATAAAATGAGGTATCGTTCCATCTCTAATTGCAACGTAGTGAGACTTCCCCAGAGATACTGACTGTGCTCACAGTGAAAACTGTTGCTATTGAGGCCAAAAAGGGCATATTAAAGGGTCCTGACCGGCCCACTCAGAGACGTCTTCATATCTCCCGTTGTGTTTGAGAAAACAATAAAAGGCGCCGTCTAGCAGCCTCATTGATCAAAGTCAGGAACAGCAATGTCAGCAGTTTGCGGGGACACTGGAATAACGGCTTACGTTACCGCAGCTGGTAAAAAAAGAAACAGACGCTGCTATTAGATATTTCTGCACTTTGTGCTGAAATTGGAGGTCCAAGGCCGTTTCGAACACTGAGAGACTCTGTAGACAATTTTGATACAATTTGTTGAAATCACTGCAGAAGAATCATGTACGGATGTTCTCAGTAGTGATGAAAGGAGAAATGGAAAATGAAAAGGCCCATCTGGACTCACTGTGGTTTGCTGTTAACCTCTTATTCTCCAGGGTATATTTTGGTTTGTCCATCTGAATTTACGTGACCAAATCGTACAGCAAATTATTCAGTGACTGCCTGAAATAAATGCATTTTATTTATTTCTTTATCGTTTTGTAAAATGTTTTATGATCATAAACATATTGCTGTGTGCTTACAATTTGTGGGGCAGTCGTGGGCTGGAGGTCAGGGAACCAGCCCTCTGATCGGAAGGTTGCTGGTTTGATCCCCAGAGCTGACCGTGCATGACTGAGGTGTCCTTGAGCAAGACACCTAACCCTCAACTGCTCCCCGGGCATTGTGGATAGGGCTGCCCACCGCTCCGGGCAAGTGTGCTTACTACCCCTGGTGTGTGTGGTGAATGGTGAAACTGACCACTGATGAATGGGCTAGAGGCATTGGGGAACCCTCGTGGCCTTCTAGGCCTTTAGAGAAGGCCTAATGATTACTGTGAAATAAAAAGAATGAATGCCTGTAATGTTAATGGAAAAGAATAATCATTCTTCTTGTATTTAAACCCTGCAAATATTTCAGTATAATGCTTATTTCGTTATCAAGTTTTACTTGGAAAGTCAAAGGTGAAATCTTTAAAACATCCAGTGCAAAAATCCCCAATCTGGGTACTTTTTAAGTAGATACAGCCAAGTGAGCTCTCCTGTTGGTTAGGACTTCAGGAGCTGAACTGAAGGCCTTTTAGATTATCTACCAACATAATTAGGAAGCGACAGAGGAATCAACCAATCATGTTTTGATTCACACCAGGACCAGTTTTGTGAGAAAAAAAGTCACTGTAGGCTTTCTTGAAGCTCTAGATACATTGCTTTCTGTGAATACCAATAGCCAAACCAAAACGTTTGTCAGATGTTAGGATACGAAGACAGGAGCACATGGAATGGAGTCACCGTAAAACTGAATTTACACCATAGGTCAAACTTCGCAATGATTCACTAAGAGGCATTCTCCATCCATGCCGCTTCTCCGTCAGGGTTGCGGGGGGATGCTGGAGCCTATCCCAGCAGTCTATGGGCGGAAGGCAAGATATACCCTGGACAGGTTGCCAGTCCATCACAGGGCAGACAGACAGACACAAACAGCCACTCACACCTAGGGGCAATTTAGCATCTCCAATTGGCCTGACTGCATGTCTTTGGACTGTGGGAGGAAACCGGAGAACCCGGAGGAAACCCACGCAGACACAGGGAGAACCTGCAAACTCCACACAGAGAGGACCCTGGCCGCCCGGCCAGGGAATCGAACCCAGACCCTCCTCGCTGTGAGGCGACAGCGCTACCCACCACGCCACCGTGCCGCCCGAGAGGCATTCTATGAGTGCCAATATCTCCCAATAACTACACTCTGACCAAATCCCAAATCAAAAGTATGTTTAAGTATTTTTTATTTATTTATCTTTTTTTGTGTCTTGATGAAGGCCTGAGAACGCCGCAATGCGTCTGTACTTGGAATTTCCCGGGAATTTCTTTGCGCAGGAATTTATTTTGCACATGCTTTGTGGATATGGATGGATTTTCTGTTTTTTTGCCATTCCCATCATGGAATCGTTACTTTTGAGTTTGCTGCACCCATGCCCCACAAGCACCTAGGTGGAGATATGTGGATCCTTGGCGTCTCCTGTATGCTAAGCGAGCCTCTAGTGTATTATTGTGTGAATAATAATTTTGCAAGCTCCAAATGTCTGTGTTTAATCTAGAAAGGCCAAAAAACAGTGAATCACCCTTAGCAAGCGCTAACATACAAGAATCCCACTGGTACTAGTTAGCAGGTGTTTTCTTCCTCATTCTTGATCAAGTTTTAACATTTTTAGCCTGAACTAATGGCCTAGCTCTGATAGTCATGATTCCCCACTGGTCAGGACGGCTAAATTGTGCAGCAAAAGATGACCTACAGTATGTATTTGTACATCCATGTAATGGAGCTACAAGGTAGGTGTTTCTAATAAAGCAGCCAGTGAGTGGAAGTACAAGCTGTTTCTAATTAAATGGCCAGCTACTGGAGTACAAGGTAGGCGTTTCCAATAAAGTGGCCAGTGAATGGAAGTCCAATGCATGTGTTTCTAATAAAGTGGTCATTGAGTGGAAGCACAAGGTAGGTGTTTCGAATAAAGTGGCCAGACAATGGAGGTACAAGATAGGCATCCCTAATAAAGTGGGCAGTTAGTAGAAGTGCAAGGTAGGTGTTCCTAATAAAGTGTCCAGCGAGTGGAAGTACAAGGTAGGTGTTTCTAATAAAGTGGCCAGTGAATGGATGTACAAGGTAGGTGTTTACAATAAAGTGGCCAGTGAGTGTCAATATAAGATAGGTGTTTCTAATAAAGTGGCCAGTGAATGGATGTACAAGGTAGATGTTTTTAATAAAGCGGCCAGTGAGAGGAAATATTTAGTACGTGTTTCTAATAAAGTGGCCAGGGAGTGAACAGTCTAGAAGCTGTATTTAGAGAGAGACAGAGGTCACTGTCAGTGCATGTTCAGGGCAGTGCGAGCATTTAAAAGTCCTTGTCATCTGGTAGACGGCTGCTGTTGAGGTTATGTAGGATAGAATTTTCTCAGATATTGTGTCACCGAAAATGCTGACTCAGCAAGTCAGATGACTACGTGTGCACGCAGTTAAAGCAACATTACTCCTGAACATATCAGCATATTTGTGTGGATCACTGCAAATATAAAGCACCATCTGCATTATGACATGCTCCCATAAGCATGTTTATTACCTTTTTTTGACTGCACACCAATGCACACTGAAATCAACACAAACTCTCTTGCCTCTCCCACACTAGCACATTCTAATCTTTAGTTCCATGGCAAAGACATGAGTGATGTGGGCAAAATGAACCTATCAATAAATAATAAGATGAGAGATAAAGTGATCCACAAGATGGAGATTCAGGGAGTCCAAATGAACTGGTCCACAGTCCATGCTCAGAAAGGAGTGGTGATGATATCAGTGATAAAGAGGCTTTGCCCCATATAATTAAACAGGGTTATAGCTGTGATAAATCTGGTGCAGATAAATATGAACAGCAAATATTAAAAAGCAGTGAAATAATATGTACAAAAAAATGCCATTATTACATTTGATCAACAGCACCTTTTTGTGATCTGATCAGTTTCTTCAAGGGGAATTGCTTTGGTTTTTCAAAATTTCGGCATATTTCGGTGGTTAAGATGTTGGTTTGGTGTAAAACGGTTCATTGTAGAGAAACTTACACTCTGATTTCTTCACTTTGGTGGTGCTAGGAACCAGAGGTCATATTGTTTACAACACAAATATAGGCATTTTACTTACTGTCCAAAACCACCAGTGAACCTACACGCCTTATGAGTTTTTATATGAATGTTAATGATGGTAAATTGGTGGAAAATCAGAAATAGTATGTATTTCTGGGGACTATTTTGCCTTAGAACACCTTGCATGTAAATCGTAAGGCATGTACCACTCCACCATGAATAGATTAAAAAAACTGTTTAGCGCAAAAGCTACATCTATCTATTATAAAACAAACAATGTCTCAGACATCACGGAGCATTTTCAGGACCATTTCATCAGCTTTTAGAGGTAGACGTCTGGATCCCATCACCACCACTGTGAACAATTCTGAATCAGTAAGTTTTAAGGGTGGGAATCTCTAGGCACCTAATGAATCAAACTCGATTCAGGATGCCAAGATGCAATTCCAGACTTCAGGCTGCTACAAAGCTCTTATTCTCTTATTCTCCAGGGTGTATTTTGGTTCGTCCGTCTGAATTTACATGACCAAATCGTAAGGCAAATTATTCAGTAACTGCATGAAATAAATGTAAATTTAAAAAAAAAAAATTTTTTTGTAAAAGTCCCTCAAATTAACAGTAAATGTGATCACATATCGCCAAAGTCTTACAATTTACTGCTAAAAGCCAAAATTCTAAGACGCTCTTTGTATTATTTTATAAAAATAATTCAGTTCCTCACTGAAGAGGCATCTGTTTATAGTTTATAGCCCAGATTTGTGGAAAAATAGTTCAGCTTCTTTTATTATAAGACTTTAAAATTACACCACCATCTCTTTGACCAGAAAGAAGAGTTACAGCCTCATACGATGCCCAGCTTCTGAACGTAGCTTATGAAATATGAACGCTACAAAGAATATGACGAAGTGCGTTTTAGAGCCACTGGTGGTCTCAAGGAGTTGAAGAGATTAAAGTTGAATACCAGTGGATTACTTTGTTAGCTAGTTATCCTGCTTGGTTAAACAAAGCTATGTTCTTCTGTAGGATCACGTTTACATTTCTATTACAGCCCTTTTACATCACATCTGCAAACGTGTGCATTAGTCCCATAATTTGCTTCCTAAGTGTCCTACTGTAATACACGAGAGAGGAAACTCGTGTATGTAAACATTAAATTTTGATGTTTGTTCGTAACATATCAGTCCACTAGCTTGATAAGGTCGGTACCCTGCTGACCGTTTGCCACTTCTGGCCCACTCTTCGACCACCCAGATTACTGTCCTGCTTACAAGCTCTACCTAAAATTTAATCTCCTTAAACAGATTTTAAATGCACACAGACTTTTATAAAATTAACTAAGAGAAATATCAGCAGTATGGGCTGGCAGTCATGGGCTGACGGTGAGGGAACCAGCCTTGTGACGAGAAGGTCGCTGGTTCGAACCCCTGGGCAGACAGTACGTGACTGAAGTGCCCTTGAGCGAGGCACCTAACCCCAAACTGCTCCCTGGACACCATGGACAGGGCTGCCCACCGCTCCGGGCAAGTGTGCTTACTGCCCCATATAGTGTGTGTGCACATGGCGAGTCACTGCGTGATTGGGTTAAATGTGGAGGTGAAATTTCCCCATTGTGAGACTAATGAGGGTCACTTAATAATAATAAACAACTTAATATTACAAACACCTGAGAGAGTATAAATAATGACCAGGCCTAATATAAAATAATTTTAACGAAAATGTTGCAGACACTGCACTAGATTAAAATTATTTACTAAACTAATTTACAAAGTATAACTAAAGAAACGAGGGAAGGAAAAATAAGCAAATTGGACTGTGAATGGAAAATGGGCGATGGTAAGAGGACTCTTGTCCAATACTCTGCTTAACCACCGGTGGGCCGCCCAGAAGACCCTGAGCAAAATGCCAGTGGATCACTGACTTTACCATCAGTGGGTCAACAGTGGCCCACTATCCTCTTCCTATCAGGGTGTGGAATTGAATGCTTCACATCAAACCACTCCGTATTTCTTTATTTGTGTCTTAACTAATTAATTAAGCAGAAAATTCCTCTTTAACTTTTCTCGAATGCTTGGAGAAAGTGCATCCAATAGCTGTTCTTGTGCAAAATTAATAGACAAACAATGCCTTCCCCACACAGCTTTAAATACATACACAATTCTTTATTTACAGACGATACAACACAGGTGAAGGGGAACTTCTCTTGAAGGTTTGATGTAAATGACTAAAGCCATAGTAAAATTATGTTGAATCAATGGGTCTTTTTGATATGATGGCTTTACAGTGGCTAGTGGTAGCTATAAGCAGCAATTTGAACCAATAAGATTGGATTTCCATTCATTCTCAATAGCAGCAGCATGTGGCCTCATACAGAAGACAAATTTAAAAGTGGAAACAATCCTACCATACATGTTCTTTCAGTTGGAGAAAACACAACTCGGCCAATATAAAAGCATCTTGCTCTAACTGGGTATAACTGAACATTTCAATAATTGCACTTAAGAATATTTGAGTGTTATCCATTAGCCAGATATAAAAGGTTTTGGCTTTCTTTGACATGTCATTATCTCACTACAGAAAAAGTTGTTTTTTTGTACAGTTGTTTATAGATAAAAGAAACACAAGAACGTGATGAAAAGCATTTGAAGTATTATCTAGGAGAAACACAGGAAAACCATCTGATTCTAGTGTTAGTTTTCAGTGCTGTTCAGAATTCACAATCATCGAGGACGTACCATGTTTCCAGACGCTGCAGCAGTTCACTGCAAAAAAGAAGCCGTCTTCATGTAGAATGCACTGGGCTGTGCACAGCACTTCTGCATGTCCAAGTATAGCTACCCAAAAACTGCTAAGTGTTCTCTATCCCCGGAAAAACACTTGGTTCCTACCCCACTTTCACTCAGAGTCTCTCCCAAAGGACATTCTACAGCACTGGAGCATAGCCTCTCAGCAGCTCAGTGTAATGGGCAGGTTTAGCTTTCCATTTTATAGCAGTACAGTCTTCCAAAGACTCCTTAGGCATACGGGGTGAAGGACCTCTCAGAAAAACTTGTCATCGATGCGGAAGTGTGGTCGTGATACGTCGTCTGGGTTGATGAACACAGAGATGGACTTGCCTGGGTTCTCAGTGACCAGCTGTTGGAGCTTCTTGGCGAGTCGGTCATCAGGCTGCTGGTGGTCTGTGGAAGAAGGGTCTGTTTGTGGCGAGGGAAGCCCAGAAGAACTCCCACGCCGTTGCATCTCTTGTGTTAGGCGGTTGGCAGCCTTGGCCTGATCGATGGTGGAGCGCAAATGCTCAGCCGGATCAGAACGCACCAGGGCAAGTTTGCGGGCATAGAACATGGAGGTCTCATCGCATAGGTGCTCCAACATGTTGCACTGTGGAATGAAATAGTTGGGGCAGGTCTTGTTGACCAGGCAGTGCTGTAGGTCATCGATGAGGCCCAGCAAGAAGTGGGCAGCAAAGTCCTCTTGCGCAAGGTAAGTCGCTGGCAGGCGATCACAAGCCCATAGCATGATGCTGCGCAAGTGGTAGGGGCTGACAGAAGAGGGCTGACCCAGCAATTTGACAATAATGGCCTTACAGGCTTGGAATGCTTGCATGAGGCCTGGAGAGATGCATTTCTTCAACTGAACCTCGCTACGGGCAAAGGAAAGACGCCACTCGTTCTCCCTTCGACCGGAAGCTGAGCAAGCAGGAAGGAGGTAGAAGCCACTGATCACCTCTTCCTCTGTGATCTTCCCATCCCAGAAGTGGTTCTCCATCAACCAGCTTTGGGCGACTGCTGGCCAACCTTTGAACGACACGACCGGTACGATGTCGTAGAGCATGCGGCTGCTGCCCACTCCCAGAATCATGGAGAGTAAGGTGCTGTGGCGCTCCACGCGCTCGACCCTTGGGGTACCCCGCTGTGGCTTGCGCTGAACCTCGGCCAGCACTAATGCAACTGCCTCCTGGAACCAATCAGCCACCAGAGTGGGAGAGAAGAAGTAGTTGGTAGTTCCATTGAGGTGGTCGGCCAGCGTGCAGCAGTCCCTCCAGCGAGCGATGGTACCTTCATCAAACAGGCGCAAGCTTAGCCAAGAGTGCCCCAGTGCCGAGTGACGCATATCCAGCGTGACTGGCTGGTTACGGTCATGCAGCTTCAGAGCAGGGACCAGCAGGGTGAAGGCCATGTCATAGTCAGAACCACGATTGTATACTCCCAGCTCATCCAGATCCATGTCCACAACGCCATCTCTAACTCCGCCCGACAGGAGCAAGTACTCGTTGGCAACAGGCAACTTCTGGTCAAGCTTCTGCACCATACCTGAGAGTGAACAAGTGGGAAAAAAGAAATATGGGCAATAATAGGTTAGCACTGACAACAAACATCAAATCTAAGGATGCCAATTCAAATCTAACGATCGTCCACCGGACAGTGTCAAAATCTTAGACCTTACAAATCATTTTAATGGGTTATAAAAATGAGAAACAGCAACTGAAAATGCTGTTTGTTTCCTTCACTCTTCATTGGTCACCACAGAGATGTTTCAGTGATAGCAGATCAACAGTAACAATGTGATTGAGTGGAACTATTTCACAGTTTCTACAGGGAACATTAGACCAGGAACTTGCAGTCACTGTTCAAGTATCAAGAGGGGGTACAACACCCAGAGACTTGTTTGATACATCATCCCATTTGATGTGCAAGATGTAGCAAAACAACAGAATAATAAAGCCCATGCTAGCATGCTAGTGCCATATGTAGCTATGTAATTCATTACCTCTTTGTTGTAAAGGACATTTGATATCGCAGCACATACTCCAGCCTAAATACTGTAGTCATTTCAGTATGCATATCATCACTGTCCAATGAAAAACATGTATCTCCATTTTTTGCGATTTTTACTTTTATGCATCATTTGAGATCGGCAGCTGTCCTTTATATTGTGTGAAAATTTCATGATGAGTGGACCAATAGAAATGCTCCAAAACTGCTTAGAATAAAATAATCTTTCCATTAACTTGCATTGAAAGTAACGAACATTTTTGCCCTCTCCTGTAAAGTTACTATTTTAGAGATGCCTGTCTTTATTTGGACAGCGATGATATGTTATGTAAACTGTTTTTATTTATTACAGGTTTTCGCTCCCTGTGTCTCCTGAGCTGTGGTCTCGGGCAGGAATTTTTATTTCGGTACGACACTAATCAGTTCATTCTCACTGTATACCAATCCACCCATTCTGTGCACTTCCTGTCACATGATTAAAGTCCTACCACTATCCTGCAAAGAGTCTAGCACTATCTCTGGCGTCTGTTTCCTGTGGATCGATAGGAGGACCTGAAAGAGAACACCAGTGCTGGGAAAAGGCATTTGATCAATAAGGGAGGAAACTGAAGTCCTCTACAGTTGTTTGCAGGGAAAAGGATGTGTATACCATCTGCACAAGTACACAAATACTGATGCTTAGCGATAAAGTTCAAAGCTCTGTTGTTATTGCTGAGTGTGGACACAGCAAGGAGCATAATGTGATTACGCATGCTTAATGGTTTTTAAGCAGTGTGGCCTTCACCACACTGGGCTTTCACCTGCCACTCCACTGGGCACAGGGATGCTCTCAAATATTTATGGCTGTTTTCCGGATGAGACGGTTAGGCACAACGCCCTTGGAGTTCGCTAACAGTGGCACAGTCCATTAATAGACCTCACCCTGCTATTCCATTTCTTGTCTTCACTTTCTCTCCTCTCTGTCCTCCAACTTTCCACCCACAAAAGTGGAGCACTGATGTTCCTCCTTTACAGCACTTGGGTGGTAACCAGGATTGACACGGTGTTAGTCCACAACCATTAGTCAATATTGTTGTGGTATCAGTACTGATATCACACAAGGAGATGAAATGACAGACAAATTAATGAAACATTAAACGCAAACTGTACTCTGATGCAAGGACATCAGTTACATTATTATATGTATTTATACAGAAAACAGAACTGATCTAGAACACACTGAAGTAAAGCAAGTGAGAGTTCCAAGTACTCCCTCTATAGGGTAAGAGTAGAATTGCACCCTAACTGTACAATGCCAACTACACAGTTCCAATAATCACCTTGCAAATTTCTCTTCTGTGCATCTAAAATGACTAAAGCAGATGTTTCTGGGAAGACTGGATATAAAATAATCCAGCTGAAGAAAAGAGAAAGTCAAAGGAAAAAAATAAAACCAAAACAGAAGTTTCCAAAACCGGAGTTTAAAAAAGTAATAAAATATTTAAACAAAATTAGACTCTTATCAACCCTGCAGGGCCTGGTAGACCACAAAAACCATTATTTATCAGATAAACAGAGAATAGAAGCTATAAAAAAAGCAAAGAGTGAACACATTAAGTGTGTGTGTATATATGTATATATATATATATATATATATATATATATATATATATATATATATATATATATATATATATATATATATATATATATATATATATTAGTAAATGATTTATTCTTATCTTAGTGTGTTTTATTTGTGAAACTGATGTGAAATGAAATTGTATAAGTATCAGGACAAGCTTGTTAGATTGAATAGAGTTAGTTGGTATCGATACTGAAGGATCAGGTGCTGGTGCTGGTATTGATGGTCATATGACATGTGGAAGTGAACCGATCCTCAACCGAGAACACACTTCTGCACATTTAATATGCAATTACAGTTTTTTGCTGAATTTAAAATTCTGCAAAAAATAAAGCCTAGAAGATAACGGCACATTTTATAACATATTTTTTCAATATGTTAAACTCATATCGCTGTTGTCAGATCAAAACCTCGTATCTCCAAAAGGATAACTTTACAAGAGAAGGAAAAAAACATACCGTACTTTTAATGTAAGTCTATGGAAGCAGACTTTTTTCCCAAGCAAATTTGAGTCATATCTGTTGGTTCTTTTGGTTCTTTCATCATGAAATTTACACACAATATATAGCACCACAGGCATTTTCAAATTATGTCAAAAACTGAAAAAGGTTTTGTTCTGACATCAGCGATATACAAAACTTTTGCATTTAAATTTACAGAAAAAAATGCCCTACAAACTCAACAAAACATGTAATTTAATATGAAGGGGTTTGTTCCAAAATGCATTATAGACTAGACTTAAAAATTACGTTAATCACACATACAAGAATGATCAATGCCATCTTACCACATTTAATAGAGACATAAAAGTGTGTTTTCCACTGTATGTCAGCTGTTATGTTTTCAAAACTTTGTTGAATCCAAATTGGTCACAGATGGACATACATCATCTATAGCAGCTGTAGTGTCCAGTATCCAGTACATGTTACAGAACTGTAACTGACACTGGGGCAGGTCATATTGTTCACTCTGGTAATATGTCACATAAATAGGGAAGTTTTAGATGCAATAGAGCAATACATTCCCACAGGCTGTTCCAGTGAAAGTCTTTCTGAGATGTTATGAGCATAAGATGCTACTAAGTTATTAAACTCTACCCCGGGACAGTGTGGCCTTTAGTAAAGCTTTCAGCTGTTGCAGAATGTGGCAAGTTGCAGGTTCACGGCCCTGCACAAACACCCTTTACACACGATTATACAAGAAACGTCTGTCAATTAAAGTGAGAATTCCTCCTCTTTCTTCATTAAATGTTCCCACAAACTTGTGCCTTTAAACACGGAACTCACTTGACAAAAAACCTCTATTATTCAGATGCCACTCCTCCCCCCTACGGCCCCTTCGCTCACTCTCTCTGCACAACAGAGACTGAAAGCTTCAAAAACAGCCAGTGTCACATTTGTTCAGTCTCTTTGATTTGCATACACATACACTGGCGGCCAATCAGCGAGTGTGCTGTCTGAATTAGGCCGCAGTGAATGGCAGAGATTGAGAGTGTGAGAACAGCGTCTGTCTGTGTCTGCGACAGAAAGCTGTAGATCACTCATGCCTCAGTGGACAAGGGGTTCCCACAGATGGCTCAGTGCTGTCACACTCCCTCTTGACTGGGCTGGGACAAAAAACACCGGACAGGCCTATTGAGTTGCCACTGAAAATAGCCACTCCTGTAAAAGTGTCAGTGGTCACAAACCTCTGGTTACATGTGCGAACTGCTTATGGCCAGTGCAAACCCGGTTCTTTAAACGATGGACATATAATCACTGTTAGAACTTTTTTTTTTCTTGTTGTTTTTCACCAGTTATGCCAATTAAAGGGCCCATACCATGAAAAATTGTACTTTTTTTCACTTTGAAAATATGTAAACATTGAGAATGGTTTCAAAACTCACGACTCACTTTCCCAGTCTGTGTATCATTGCTGTTTAAAGAAAACCTCACATCTCCATTTTTGTCGTTTTTCAGTTTTTAAGATCATTTAAGATCAAATACCTGTTGCCCTTTTCATTGTGTGTAAATTTCATAATGAATGGACCAAAAGAAACGCCCCAAAATGACTTGGAAAAAATTCTGGTTCCATTGACTTACATTAAAAGTAAATTAGGTTTTTCTTTCTCCTGTAAAGTTACTATTTTTGAGATACGAGGTTTTGTTTCCGATAACAGAGATATGGAAACCATGTTGCAAGACAGCCTGATTTTAACTGGCTGTTTTTGTGATGTCACACAGTTACATACATCTTTCAATTCAGTCTACAGCAGTTTAGCCCTGCATGAGGGCAGCCAATCAGAACAGTGGTCATTTACATACAGTCATATGTAAAGGTCTGAACACACATTTCATTTTCTAAGTGAAAATAAGTTAACACATCTTTACAGGGAGCTTAAAATATGACTTTCTCTGCTAATTTTGTCTTATTTATTTACCGAGTTAAACACAATGGATAAAATAAAACATAAAATATGAGATAAAATAGCTTTTACACAGGCCACATTTCATGTTTTCTTTTTTGTTTACGTTCAATTCAGCAAAGAAACAGTCATGGTGCATTAAATTCTGCAGAAGTGTGACACTTTTCATTTAAAAGATTCAACATAACACACAATTTGACCAGGGTGCGCAAACCTTTACATACAAATCCATATCAGTCTTAAAGGCACAGTAACAAAAACAGTCTGTTTAATTCTAAGGGATAAAGAGAGGCAGGAAAACAGTCATGTAGAAGTGAACGACCATTTTTGGCACATAAATGCACACAAATGTCACGTGTGGAGAAAATAAAGGACATCGTCTCTGTCCATAGAAGACCATGCATCTCCATTTTTGTCGATTTTTATTTTTATACATTATTTCTACACACCAGCTGTTCTTTACGTTGTATACAAATTTCATGATGAATGGACCAATAGAAATGCTCTAAAATCACTTGGAATAAAATCTCTTTACATTGACTTACATTGAAAGGCAGCAGTGTTTTTGTCTTCTCCTGTAAAGTTATTATTTTGGAGATACTAGTTTTTCTTTGGACAGCAAATGTAGTATACAGGCCCTTTAAACCTCATAGGTATGAGGTTGACAGGCTGAATATACATCATAAAGATTTAAAACAACCTCAAATTCATATACTGTGAAACAGGTAGGTTGTCAGTAGGATTTCGCCAAAGCATCTCTCTCACATTCATCTCTGCTCTAAACTGGTAAAACCTACTAACATTCATATTTATCCCTTGATGCTCACCAGTGCTGCACCACTAACCTTTGCCTTGTTGCTGCATTAATATGCATTCTGTCTCCAGTGCTCTCCAAGATTCGGTAAACCTTTCCATCCAATTAATTACCGACAACAGGCGCAGGTCTTGTGGGAGTATAAATCACACCCAAGTCTCACACAAATCCTGCTGAAACTGACACTCTCAGATGAACAAGAGGTATGGCCAAAGATACGGTC
This sequence comes from Pygocentrus nattereri, assembly GCF_015220715.1. Classification (NCBI taxonomy): domain Eukaryota; kingdom Metazoa; phylum Chordata; class Actinopteri; order Characiformes; family Serrasalmidae; genus Pygocentrus; species Pygocentrus nattereri. The sequence continues at coordinate 6,072,209 of NC_051229.1, forward strand.
TTCAGCAAAGTGCTTACTGTATTTATACTAAGGCTGAACAATTAATCGTTTTTATATCAAAATCGCAATTTAAGGGAGTGCAATTTTCTAATTATAGCCTACATTAACAAAAAAAGTCTCAAGTTTTTAAGTATGGAAATTTAACCTAATAAACAGAGAGACTGAACTGCCTGCAGATCAATTTGACCAATCAGAAGCAAACAAACATCCATGTGCGGTGACATCACAACCACAACTTACTGGCACTACATTCAGAGGTCTGGCCTCAAGCCAGAAAAGTTGGGTATTCTGGTGTTTTGGGCAACAAAAAACAAAACAGGCCTGAACCTTAATTTATTGAAATTAATTATTCAATAATTCTTTAAATAAATCGCAGTCACAATATAGATATTTTCCCAAAACGTTTGGCCCTAATTTATACCACTTCAGCTGCATCTGTATTCTGTATCTGCTTCCGAACATGTGGCACATTACCAAATATTTCCCCAGGTCAAAGCACCAGACATGGATATTAAAGAGCACATGCTGTGGAAAGCTGAATTTCTCTCACCTAAAGCGTCTATATCTTATATTTCTCTTATATTTTACATAAATGTCATAATTCATTTTTACACAACCATTTCCCAACCTCTTTTTATCCCTTAGAATGAAACAGGCTGTTCTTGCTACTGTGCCTTTAAGCCTAATGTACAAAATCATGGTCTGTTCTGATTGGCCACCTTGTACTGTACCGTACCTCATACAAAATCCACTGAAACACTCCATATAACTTCAGCATCAATGGGTGAAGCTGAACTCCTATAGGCTGAAAGGGTGGACATATGTAAATGAGTTCTTTTAACATCACAGAAACACCAAGTTCAAAATGGAGTGATCTGCAGCTTAGTGGACTGGATAGCGAACAGTATGTATTGAAACATTAACAGTATTATTTCAATATCCTTTATTTCATAAGAAAAAATATCGTTTTCTATAATACAGGCCCTTTAACTTTCAATTCAAGTTAATGTAACAACACACTCAAATCATTCTGGGGCGTTTAAATTAGTCAACTCATCATGAAAGTCTGGCAACAGTGAATCACCTGCCTCAAAAAAACAAAAACAAAACAAACTTTTGTTCCATCAGTGACGATAAGGACACCGGGCCCGTTTTGAATGAACTGGTTTTGTGATGTCACAAACAGACTTACATATATCCGCCTATTCAGCCTACAGCCGGGAGTTTACCCCCTCTTTGAAGTTCTAAGGAGTGTTTCAGCACAGGCTGCTTTTTGAAAGAGAGCAACCAATAAGAGCAGAAGTCATTTACATATCCGTCTTAAAGGCACAGCAACAGGCATGTTGCTGCTGTTGAAACGAAACCTCATATCTCCATTTTTGTCGTTTTTCAGGTTTTGACATAATTAGAAAGCAGCCGTTGCTCTTCACACTGTGCGGAAATTTCATGATGAAGGGACCAACAGAACTGACTCAAAATGGCTTGGTAAAACGTCTGGTTCCATTGACTTACATTAAAAGTAGAGTATGTCTTTTCCTTCTCCTGTAAAGTTCTCCTTTTGGACATGTGAAGTTAAGGTTCCGACAACAACGACATGTTTACCTCGGTGGTGTAAAGAGAGGCTGGAAAATGGTCATGCAAAAATGAAATGTAGGACGTGGGCCCTTTAATACTATGGGAGTCAGGCCAGCTTGAGAAACAAGGTATAAGTATTATGCCTATATCAGTTCTCTGTCCATGGTACTGACCTTTATCAACGCTAGTCTGCATTAATATGACGACAAAGGCTTGACTGTTCTCATTTAGACCCAGTGGGTGGCCTGGGGGGAGAAATCCAGTCCAACATGTGGCAGTAATCATTTTGATCCCCTGCAGCAACGGATTAAGAGCATGTACTCATCCGAGTGCGGAATTAAAAATGTATATTTTTTGGATCTAGGTCCGAGAAAGGGGTCAAAGCACAACAAACAAACACACACGAAAGCTGCAAATGGGTTCTGTGGTCCACAGCAGTCAGAGACCCTCAACCAGGGACGAGGCTGAAGTGGGCTTCCCATTCGCCAGCTTGTTGTTCGAATTTCCCCGTTCCACCTTAAATGGTGCACCAGTTCCATTCTGCCGCCTTACCATTTAAGGTGGAACGGGGGAATTCGACCAAGAAGGTGACTTCAGCTTCGGGAACGCATGTAAGGGCTGGTCTGAGCTCAGCCTCGCCACACTGACCCTAACGCTGGCCAGCAGCAGAGAGAAAGCGCGCTAACGGCGCTGCCTGTCCTCACCCAGCATGGAGAAGATGAAGTCCTTGGCCGTGTGGATCTCCAGAGCCCTCTGGTCGTCGTACTCGCGCTGGTCGTGTTTGCTGAATTCCTGGATGAGCCGGTTCAGTTCGTCCATCCTCGAGCCGGACCTGAAGTCCAGCTCCGGAGAGCAGGCCGGCCTGGACACGCTGCTGTTGGGGGTCGCGGTGGGGCTGCTGCCCAGGCTGCTGAGAGATCCAGCCCTGCTGCTCAGGGCAGGGGCCGCCATCTTTCACCACACACTCATACAGGCTCTCCCTCACACACACTCGGCAGCGGCGGCGGCGGCAGCTCCTCCCTCCTTCCCTCCCTCCACCGGCCTACAGCGTTTCTCCTGCCTCCCTCCTCCTCCTCAGTAAGCAGGTGGTGTTGTGATGAAGCGCTGATCCGTGATGTCGTGTCTTAATCCACACGCAGCAAACACAGCAAACACCACCCACTCTGGGAATTACATATTCATATATATATAATGTACACACAAGGTATACTATTTCCACTTCAATACAAACTGCATAAAGTTGAATGATAGATAGATAGATAGATAGATAGATAGATAGATAGATAGATAGATAGATAGATAGATAGATAGATAGATAGTGTATATATACACTGCTCAAAAAAATAAAGAGAACACTTAAACAACACAATATGACTCCAAGTAAATCAAACTGTCCACTTAGGAAGCAACACTGACTGAAAATCAATTTCACAGCTGTTGTGCAAATGGAACAGACAACAGGTGGAAATTACTGGCAATTATCAAGACACACTCAATAAAGGAGTGGTTCTGCAGGTGGGGACCACAGACCACTTCTCAGTACCTTTCTGCTTTCTGGCTGATGTTTCGGTCACTTTTGAATGTTGGTGGTCTTTCACACTCGTGGTAGCAGGAGACGGACTCTACTGTACAAACCACACAAGTGGCTCAGGTAGTGCAGCTCATCCAGGACGGCACATCAATGCGAGTTGTGGCGAGAAGGTTTGCTGTGTCTGTCAGCGTAGTGTCCAGAGGCTGGAGGTGCTACCAGGAGACAGGCCAGTACACCAGGAGACGTGGAGGAGGCCATAGGAGGGCAACAACCCAGCAGCAGGACCGCTACCTCCGCCTTTGTGCAAGGAGGAACAGGAGGAGCACTGCCAGAGCCCTGCAGAATGACCTCCAGCAGGCCACAAATGTGCATGTGTCTGCACAAACGGTTAGAAACCGACTCCATGAGGATGGTATGAGGGCCCGAGGGTCCACAGATGGGGGTTGTGCTCACAGCCCAACACCGTGCAGGACGCTTGGCATTTGCCAGAGAACACCAGGATTGGCAAATTGGCCACTGGCGCCCTGTGATCTTCACAGATGAAAGCAGCTTCACACTGAGCACATGTGACAGACGTGACAGAGTCTGGAGACGCTGTGGAGAGCGATCTGCTGCCTGCAACATCCTTCAGCATGACCGGTTTGGCAGTGGGTCAGTAATGGTGTGGGGTGGCATTTCTTTGGAGGGCCGCACAGCCCTCCATATGCTCGCCAGAGGTAGCCTGACTGCCATTAGGTACCAAGATGAGATCCTCAGACCTCTTGTGAGATCATATGCTGGTGCACTTGGCCCTGGGTTCCTCCTAATGCAGGACAATGCTAGACCTCATGTGGCTGGAGTGTCAGCAGTTCCTGCAAGATGAAGGCATTGAAGCTATGGACTGGCCCGCCCGTTCCCCAGACCTGAATCCGATTGAGCACATCTGGGACATCATGTCTCGCTCCATCCACCAACCCCACGTTACACCAGACTGTCCAGGAGTTGGCAGATGCTTTAGTCCAGGTCTGGGAGGAGATCCCTCAGGAGACCATCTGCCACCTCATCAGGAGCATGCCCAGGCGTTGTAGGGAGGTCATACAGCCACGTGGAGGCCACACACAACACTGAGCCTCATTTTGACTTGTTTTAAAGACATTACATCAAAGTTGGATCAGCCTGTCGTGTGTTTTTCCACTTTAATTTTGTGTGATTCCAAATCCAGGCCTCCATTGATTAATAAATTAGATTTCCATTGATTTTTATGTGATTTTGTTGTCAGCACATTCAACTTTGTACAGAACAAAGTATTCAATGAGAATATTTCATTCATTCAGATCTAGGATGTTATTTGAGTGGTCCCTTTATTTTTTTTGAGCTAGAGGTGTGTGTGTGTGTGTGTGTGTGTGTGTCGTTTTGCATTTTTGGTATAATTTGAAAATACCTGTTGTCTTTTACCATGTGTGTAAATTTCATGATGAATGGACCAGAAGAAACAGCTCAGAAAGACTTGGGAAAAATTCTGGTTACAGAATTGTATTATTGTATTATAATATTAATTTGTTTTTTTATTTTAAAATTATTGTGCACAAATAAATGAATAGTGTGTAAATGTACAGTGTAATGTTGTTGCTAACTTTACATTTAATTTTTAAATAAAGTTTTAAAATAAAAATAAATAATTACAATTCAAAAATAAACATAGTAGTAATAACATACTGTATTATTGTTGTTAATTTGCATTTTATTTAAAAATAAATTATAAATAAATAAATGCAAAGTGTGTAAATGTACAGTGTATTATTGTCGCTAATTTGCGAGAAGAACGAATTTGCGCATACCATGATTTATGCGCAAATCCAGTGCAGCAATGACATTCTTGAAGATGTTGTGGGTACGGAGGGAAATGTAGTCTCCAAACTGAGTGATTGGGTTTAGAGCTAAAGACGAAGATTTAGAAAACTTCTGAGTAAAAACTGCGAGTTTATTCAGACTAAAGATGGATTAAAACTCTTCCTGAACGGTCTTTAATCCAGGCAGAGTGACAGTAATGCCCTACAGTGCGGCAGAAGGAGTCTGTCGGTAGCCGAGCCCCGTTTTCTCTGGTTTGTTTACTGCAGCGGGTCAGCCGGTCATGGCGTGGAGGGGCTTCATACAGTGGACCAAAGAAGAGCTCTGCAGTTCCTCCACACTCTTTACGAAGACCAGGTGAGGGGTTCACCGGACGACAGTCACTAATTAGCTCACAGGGTCGTTTGGTGACGTTATGGCATTGAGGGATTTGAGGAGGGGCTCTTAGTAGCTCATTATGAACTTTGCACTTCAGACCTGTTTCATCTTTATGGTCAGCTTAACCCCATGGTGCGGAGCCCTGCTGGCGACATCGCCGTATTAACGGGTGCAAACGAGATCCTGATGTGTGGCCACGCGTTAGTAAGGGTAGGAACGAGATAATTAAGTCGTGCCCACGATTTAGTAAGGTGTGGGAATCGTGCCTTATTAAGCTGTTAAGGTTAGGGAACTGGCCCTGTGACCGGAAGGTCACCGGTTCGATCCCCAGTGCCGACGGCACATGACTGAGGTGTCCTTGAGCAAGACACCTACCCCCCAACTGCTCCCTGGGCGCTGTGGATAGGGCTGCCCACCGCTCCTTGTGCTCACCGCCCACTAGTGTGTGCGTATTCACTAGTGTGTATGTGGTGTTTCACGTCACAGATGGGTTAAATGCGGAGGTGGAATTTCCCCATTTGTGGGATTAAAAAAGTATCGCTTACTAAGTTGTGGCCTCACATTAGGATCTGGTCCCCATGCCTCAATAAAGTTGTGGCCATACATTGTTTTTATATACACAGGATGTCAGCAGCAGGGCTCTGTGCATAACAGATGGCCATGCCTTGTTAAGCTGTGGTCAAGACTTAATTATATAGTTCCCATGCCTTATTAAGTCGTGGCCATGCATTAGGATCTCGTTCCCACACGTTCATATTTTTACAGGATGTCTCCAGAGGGGCTCCGTAGTAAACATAAACTTAACATGATATGTTTTCAGTGTCTTGCACACGTTTCGTACACGTCTGTGTTAATAAAGCAATAATCCACGAGAGTCTGTGGGCTGCTGTGATTGTGTCACAGGGAGGCTGTGCTTAGACACGAAACGGAGTCCCTTCCCCTGATAAAATCTCAGTAACACGCAGCCTCAAGTAGCTTATTGCTTTTACAAAATTGCAGCCAAAATAAAATATAAAATACACAACTTTTCAGAAAAGAATTTATTGTTAATAATAATTGACGCCAAGAGATGTAGTTCCTTTAGCACACAAGCAAATGTGGACAGCAAAAATGAGGAGAACGTTCAGCGGGCTGAATCTCAAATGGCTCCCTGCTCCCTACATAGTGCACTACAAATGATTTTAACTGGATACTGGATCTTGCAGCCCAGCAGTTTAAAATATAGCTTAGGAAAAAGTCAGTCGGGACTCGGACACATCCATACTCGATAAACGATGCACTGTTTGGCTTTAGAGGCTAGAATTTCTAAATCTTCATAGGTAGCACACTATTTAGGGAACACAGAGCCGTTTGGGATTCAGCCTTGGTTTGACGCCACTTCTGACTGAAACATGAACATTTGAAGGGTGTCAGACATTCAAGTGACGTGTTTTAGACTTTTATACTGCCGATTTTCAGTGAATCATGCTGTAAGTACTTGAATTCAAGCCTGTGATGTTAATGATGGAGCTGTTTATGCTGTTGGCTCTTTTAGCCTTTTAGTCAGATGACCAGCCGAGTTCTAGTTAAGAACATAAGTTGCGAGTCCCTCAGTTAAAACATAAAACGGGTTCTTACTTTATCAGTATACTCGGTGGTCTATGCGAGCAGCATGAGAGTCAAAGATTATTTCATTATAAGCACAAGGGTTTTCGTGACGTGGTGCAGTAATATACAGTTCAGTTGTTGTGAGGTGGTCGTAGGAGTTGTACGTCATGGTTTTTACACCGGCTTCGAAAGCGGCTCAGCCAATCAGATTTTAGAACCAGAACTATTTGTTTTAAAAACATAACAAATAACATTTTACACACATTTGTTTTGGCTGTTTTGGATTATATTGAGGTCACTAAAACATGCAATTTTATAATCTGCCTAGTAGTAGTGTGAGAAACACGGATCACTCCACATGGAGGGGAAACGTACTTCCCACCAGAACTTTAATATTTCCCTGAGGTTTAAATTGCTGGGACTATAGATGTCAGTAGATGTGAAGATAAACAGGAGGGTTAGCACTGACTCTCTTGTCAGTGTCAGTCCCCCAGACGAGGTCACATTCAAATGTGATCCTTAATTTTTTCCAGATTCTCCCTTCATCCTCAGCAGAGATGTGGCTTTCGGAAAGCTCAGAGGAAGCCGGAGATCCGGAAAGAGAACCCAGAGCAAAATCCCGCTTCAGATTTGGGGGAAGCCGCAGCTAAGAAGAAAACTCACCCTGGGTCATCTGTCCCACCTCCTAGAAAGCCAGGACAACTCTTCAGACCCCTAGTGTTCACAGTGGGGGTAAGTCTTCCTCAGATCTTTCCAGGCAGATAACCCACAAAGCGCCTGATTTAACCCAGGAGGGGGTGCAGAGTACTCACCAGCGTCAATTAGAGAAAAAGGTGGTGTGGCGATGTTGTTTACCTAAAAACGTAAAACACTATGTAACGTCAATATGATACATGCTTTTGTTTCAACAGATTTCAGTTGCCCCAAAAAGTATTTTTGCCAGAATTAAAATTGTACTGATGCCCCCCACGCCCAGCATGATTCTAGTCAGCGCAGGTGTCTGTTAGCTGACATAACAGATCTGGCGGTTGGCGCTTTCCTCCGAGCGCGTTCGGCTGTCCCGTGACGTTGCGTGAGCGTCAGTTCAAAAAGAAGCGGTGGCTGGTTTCACAGGTATCAGAGGAAGCCTGTGCTGCCCTCACCCTCCTAGCATTGGTAGTATTGTGTAATTGGGGGAGTCCTAACTAGTGGGTGGAATTGGAAACGGCTAAATTGGGAGAAAATCAGGTTTTAAAAAAAAAAGTGTCCAAATACATTTGAGGGGCACTGTAGAGAAATAGAAAGTGAGAGAGAAAGTGCTAGTATGACTTCTGTTATTTCATTACACCAGCAAAAGAGCAGAAGGTGGTTAGTGGAATAATTGAGTGATAGCCCAAAGATCAGTTGATGATAGAAATAATTTGTAGGTCAGAATCCCTGAACAAGTTTCTGTCTACAGAACATGTGGATAAGCATTAACTGATACAAGGCTTTGTGAGAGGCCTAATGCCATTTCAGTTTACAGGCTGCTCCTTCGGCGCCGCCGCCATCCTACAGTACGAGTCAGTTAAGTTTCGAGTGGAGACGGCCATGGAGGAGGCCAAAGAGGAGAAGCTGAAGAAACATGAACAGGTACGCTGTGGCAAAGCAAGTTTGTTTACAAAGCATGTCACATACACAGGCATTTCAAGGTGCATCATACAAATAAAACCAAAAAGAACATTAATAGATTAAAAAAATAATAAATAAAGACAAAGTGCTTAAGAGTGACAATAAAATAGGCAGTGTTACTCGAGTCTTCTCCAGCTCCCTGGGTGAGGAAGACCACCAGCTGTGAGGGATCAATCAACACCACTAAGAGAATTGATTAACTCTAACTCTATGGTATTAATCTCTCTTTGGGATAATGGTGTTAGCATTTAACCTTCAGTAGAGTCAAACAGAGAGATAACCAGTGCACTGCTGTTATATACTAGCACCTTTTCCAGCATCCTTAGCAAGGAAGATGATCAAGTTATAATTCAGAGTTCACCAAGGCCTCCACAAAATGTATTAATCTTTGAGATAACAATGCTAGCGTTTAACCCATGTGTGGTCTTCAGGTCTGTGGGACCCATTTTCAATATTTAACAAAAGAAAAAATGATGACTTATGATTTCAACCTCAGATTATTGGCCTTTGCTCATTTTCTGTGAAGAACATATAAAATAACCCATTTTCAGTGTCTTCACACTGTTCACCTTCCACACGTTTATATTACACATCTGGTGTTGGGTGAACCTGCGGGGAATAAAAGCGTGGAGGTGCTGTGTCCTTCACTCTGTTCTCCTCCTACATGGCCTGTTGTTAGTGTGTGTGTCTGTGTGAGTTAGTGTTTGAGAGAATGGGTCGCTCTCAGGAGCTCAGTGAATTCCAGCGTGGTACCGTGATCGGACGCCACCTGTGCAACAAGTCCAGTCGTGAAATTTCCTCACTACTAAATATTCCACAGTCCACTGTCAGTGGGATTATAAGAAAGTGGAAGCGATTGGGAGCGACAGCAACTCAGCCACGAAGTGGTCGGCCACGTAAAATGACAGAGCGGGGTCAACGGATGCTGAGGGGCATAGTGCGCAGAGGTCACCAACTTTCTGTAGAGAGCTTCTTGGAATGGGTTTCCATGGCCGAGCAGCTGCATCCAAGCCTCACATCACCAAGTGCAATGCAAACCGTGGAATGCAGTGGAGTAAAGCGCCATCACTGGACTCTAGAGCAGTGGAGACGTGTTCTCTGGAGTGACCAATCACGCTTCTCCGTCTGCCAATCCGATGGACGAGTCTGGGTTTGGTGGTTTCCAGGAGACAGTACTTGTCTGACTGCATTGTGCCGAGTGTAAAGTTTGGTGGAGGGGGGATCATGGTGTGGGGTTGTTTTTCAGGAGTTGGGCTCGGCCCCTTAGTTCCAGTGAAAGGAACTCTTAATGCTTCAGGAGACCAAGAGATTTTGGACAATTTCATCTCCTAACTTTGTGGGAACAGTTTGGGGACGGCCCCTTCCTGCTCCAACATGACTGCGCACCAGTGCACAAAGCAGGTCCATAAAGACACGGATGAGCCAGTTTGGTGTGGAAGAACTTGACTTGCCTGCACAGAGTCCTGACCTCAACCCGATAGAATTAGAATGGAGACTGTGAGCCAGGCCTTCTCGTCCAACATCAGTGTCTGACCTCACAAATGTGCTTCTGGAAGAACGGTTAAAAATTCCCATAAACACACTCCTAAAGCCTTCCCAGAAAAGTTGAAGATGTTATAGCTGCAAAGGGTGGGCCGACATCATATTAAACCCTGTGGGTTAAGAACGGGATCTCACTCAATTTTATGTGTGTGTGAGAAGGCAGACGAGCGAATACTTTTGGAAATATTTTTTGTGTGTGGGTGGAAAACAAGGACAGGCTGCTGACTGGCTACAGCTGCTAAAGGAGAACCCTACGCTTGCCTCTTGTGATATTATAAACATCTGATAGTTTTACATAAATTATTATGGCTGTATTGTTTAAAAAAAAAGAAATAAATAAAAATATGCAGAGTAAAAGAAATAGAATAGAGTAATAAAATACTAAAATACAAAGTGCAGTAGCTTTTTATAAAGAAAGGAAATTAAATGTTAAAGCATAAATAAAAACTAAACAAAAATCATGAAAAGGAAACTAAAGGCAAAAAGGTTCAAATTGGCTTATTAAATGTGCAGAGCTAAAAATAAAGTGCAGGTCTCTGAGCTCAATTACAGGCACATGAAAAGAGCGATGTTCTTACCCTGGATTCAAAACCTGCTACATTTGAGGCCGATCTAAGATCTTCTGGCTGTTTGTTCCGGCTGTTATGCTGCTACATCATGTTTAGTTTGGATTCTGCAGTTTTTTGACATTTGTTGTCCATAACAGACCAGTGATATTGCTGTTGAACTGGGTTTGCACAGAGCCATGACACAGCATATTGGCACAATTGGTGGAATCAGCTCTCAGACTTTCAGAAGCAGATGATCGTGCTCATGTCTGTCGTGGATGACTGGTGGAGCAGAAAGACTGAGGGACAGAAAACAGTCATGGGTGAGTGTCTAACTTCTTACATTTGGTTTTCTGTGGAAGTTCTGCAGAACAGGTTGCTTGCACGGTAGTATCAGGTCCGGTACATGGGATCGGATATGGGCCCAACTATTCAACCAGATTTATTTGTGCTTTAGTTGTAAAATGAATGTTCATCATTCAAATGTTTGTTGAATCCAGTAAAACATGGCAAACTGAAAGTAAAGTTAAAAGCTCCCTGTATGTTCCAGACCAGTTAGTTGGTAACATTATCACAAACAATGACTACCAAACGGGGGCAGCTGCCATTGCTGGTACACATCCTAGAGAAATAACACACTTCTGCTCATTTTAATGCACAGTTGCTGTTCCTTGGCTTAATTTAAAACATTGGGGAACAAATTAAACATAAAATGTGGCCTGTCCAGGGATAAGGCACATTTTGCGCTGCAAAAAATGTCATATTGGCAAGTAATGTTAACTTAAATACAGTCAATAGATCTAATATTTCTCTTGTTGAGGTTGTTGTAAGCTTAATTTATTATTTTTTTACCTTTTTGTAGACTTTTTATACTTGTTTTAAGTCATTTTATTAAGGAAAATGATCTCATTATATTTGCAGATCATTTTACTTGTTTTAAGAAATGTGCTTGAAACCATCAAAATTATCTGCCATTATAAAGAGAGAAACAAGTAAAACTATTTAGAAGTAAGGTAAATAATCTTATAATAAATGAGAGAGATTTTTCGACTAGGTTTAGGATCATTTTTTCAAGATACTATTTTTTGGAGTGTGTATTTTGTTTTTTGTTTTTTTTTTCATTATGTTAAACAAGGAAAATATAGAAATTGTGTGCAAAGATTTACAGAAAATGTCATATTTAAAGTTGTTCCTTGTAGAGGATGTGTTGACTTATTTTTGACGTGTCATCTGTCCAAACTTTTGCGTACGGCCATGGGTGTTGAAGTTTTGTTCTTTTTTGTGTGGATTAAATTTTTTGTGGCAAAAGTTTTGAATAAAATAATGAAATCCTCAAGCAAGAAGTTGAAGAAAATGTTGAAAGTATGTTGCAAATACAGGGTGGTTCAAAAACATTCATCCAATTTCTAAATGATTTATTTCACTTGTAAATTACAGAACAATGCAGTGAACTGAAAACAGTTGAAGCATAAAGTTTATAATTTAATTTTACAAGTGCTTAAAATAAACCTCCTCCAGCTGTACAGACAAGCCATAGTCAACACCACAGTCCAACTCATCCCATACTCCGTTGAGCATGTCTGGTCACTGAACCCGCGGCTCTTCAGTGCGATTTCGGAGATCATCCAGTGCTGTGGAACCAACGACGGACGCTCTGAGCTGTTGGAGCTTCACTGCCCATGAAAATCACACTGCACGGTTCTGACGGATTCACTCTTATTGAAGTGGAGAGCGCTGAACGCTTTCTGCTCAGGGGTCTGATCTCCTTGCAGACTGAAGGGAGCCGTCTTCCACAGACAGTCAGAAGCTCTGTGACCCCCTCTTTGCAATCGGTATGTGATTGCTTCCTCGGCGCCTCACAGTTGTAAAAATATAGCGCTTTGAAATCGGACAGATCTTTTTGAATCACCCTGTATAATGAATATAATGAGTCTTAAACATTTCGCTACTCATTTTCTCCTAATTTTATTATAAATTACTCATTCATTTCTCAAATTTGCTGAAACATTTTTAGCTTGTGAAATCGCTCTTTTGCTTCTGGTCTTCGTCTTCTGGTTCCGGCCCGACATTTTCATGGAGACGTGTCTTTTTGTACTGTCTGATTTGGAGTGACAGGTCCTTGTACACATGGCCACACCCACTCTGTGAGCCACAAACTGCCCTAGTACAACAGTAAGTCCTACCACACCACATCGATAAGTCTTGGAAGCCCTGGATGCATTTTGAACGTGCTGAGAGAAGCTTTCAGGATTGATTTTATGGAAAAAATTGGGTGGCTATTGACTGTTGACTTCTAGTCTTTGTCAGCAACATTAGCCTTGTGGCTCCAGTACCAAACGAAAGAAGCAAAGCGTGGACACTGGCTGGTAAATTGGGTAACGTTTTTTCCACTAAAGTGTTCCTTTAATTAAACCCCAGTAACTGACCTTGTCCTCTGATCCCTGCAGACCCACCAGTGAGGAGTCGTATGTCTCAGTTTTTTCTCACTAATGTACTTTTGTTTTACTCCTCAGGTGTCATAGCTCTGAACACTGTAGTGCTCTGCTGTTGGAGAATTCCTTACATGCAGCGCAGCATGCTAAAGTACTTCACCTCCAACCCTGCTTCAAGTGAGTGCATGTCACGCTAGACAGCTTCCTTAAAGGGGGAATTCCACCAGTTTTTTAAAAATGTCTACATAATGAAATGGTTAAGATGTAAACAAAGTCATTCAGAGTGGTTTGGTGTGAAATGCTTCGTTGTGGTGATGGGAACCAGACATCTGGGGAGTCTAATGCCTCTAAAAGCTCCCTCAGATGATGTCTGAGACATTGTTTTACAGCGGTTTAGTAATAAGGTTTTGGTCTAAAACATGTTAATCAGTTTATTTTAATCTATTCATAATGCAGGGATATATGAAGGGGGTTGTGAGGCAAAATAGTCCCCAAAGAAAGCTTTTTATTTATTTTTTTTTTCTTCAGATTAACAACTATTTTACCCTCATACATATAAAACTCAGAAGACTCGTATAGGTTAACTGGTGGCTTTGGATAGCGAGTAAAATGGCTGGATTTGTGTTGTAGTAGTGGCGACCCCTGGTTCCCATCACCACCACTGTAAAGAAATCTGAAACTGTAAGTTTCTCTATTATTAACCATTTCACACCGAACCACTCTGAATGGCTCTGTGTACAGCTCACCCACTGAATTGTGCAAACCTATTGAAAAATCAGTGGATTTCCCTTTTAAGTTTAGACCCTGATGCTAATGTACTTCTGCTTTTTCTGCCTGTTTTTAGAGACGCGGTGCCTTCCCATGGTCCTCTCTTCATTTAGCCATTATTCCATTCTCCATATGATGGCCAACATGTACGTGCTGTGGACCTTCTCCACTAGCGTAGTCTCTCTGCTCGGCCGGGAGCAGTTCCTGGCTGTCTACCTGTCTGGAGGTATTTTTTTAGGTTGACCTCCAGGAAAGTGGCCCTGTCAGTCAAGTAGGGATGAAAGATACGGTGATGTCATGGCATTTCGTCATGATAAGCTTCACTATAGAGGTTTGGAAGTGGCTCTAGAGTAGTGTAGCTTTCTTGGTGAGATCATGAGAATGAAGCCAGGTGAGATCATGAGAATGAAGCCATGGCCTTACTGGATGTAGTGCACTGTGGTATGTGAAACGTTGTAGGGCTGAAGCTATCGTTAATCCAATTAGTCAGTCCATTATTATTTTAAAATAAAAAGTGCAATAATTAATTTGTCAATAATTAATATTTCATAGTTGACACTTTGTAAAAGAAAGAAAAATACAAACATGAAGATTCTTTTTTCACTGCACTCTTTCAAACATAAAACACCAACGCTGTCTTTTAAATCATATTTACAGAAAGCAAACTTTTATCAAGGGCATCTTCTATATTCGTCCTGAAACTGTTGTTTTAATCTGTGTCAGGTGCAGTAAAGGGATAGATTATCACCCCTCTAATAATAAACGGAGCTAAATAATGGTCAGTAACACCATAATCAAACCTGAAATGACCGACCATACAGAAGTCTGGCCATCAGCCATGTCAAGGCCTCATCATACTTCTTGCAGAGACGAAGTTTGCCTGGTTTCAGCAAACAATATGACGTAACTGCAGAGAAAATGAACAACCTCAGATGTTGCGCGGGGGCTTTGTTCACCGTGTTGTGCCTATGGCAGCTGGGCGAGCTCTGTGGACAAAGACTATGTGGCCAAGCCTGTGATAGGTCAGTAAAAAAGAGGCATGCCATTGAACAAAGACAGACGACTTTGAGGAGCTTGAGCTTTGTCAGACACACTAATATTTCACTGTTAAATGTGTATTTGTTAAATAAACAGTGAATATCTCCTAAATGTAAGATATTAAGTCCAAAACATACAGGTTTTCTGACATTTAGGTTCACAAGAGGGTGAGACTTATTTGCATTTTCCCATTCCGCCTTAAACGGTGGCAGCATTCAGAGCTCAAACATCCCCGTAGTTAGAAGAGTGAGAGAGAGGTTTTTTCCAGGAGTCATGAAACCTACAATAAAGTCTCGTAGTGTCATGTGGAGCATCCGCAACAGGCAACATGAAACCGCAGAAAGTTTTTGGGCTTTGTACACCCCTCAAGAATTTCATTTCGCAAGAAGTGCTGAGGCCTTTAGACATGCCTGAAGCTCAACACGGCACTGAGCATGCACATGGCCAGCAGTTTCGGAGATATAAGTTCTTTTTTACCCTCCACACAGAACCACAGAAAATTTAGAGAGAGAAAGTTTCAGAACAAATCAGCTTTATGTCGCAATAATAAAGAACTTCCTTCTGGCCGGATAACGCAGACGGCACTGCACTGGTACAACAGGATTTGTACTAATCCTGAGATTTATTTACACCCAAGATAGAAAAACACATTTTTAAGCTGACCTTTACAGGTCAATAACTTCAGAAATTTCTGTGGTTCATTTTTGTCATGTCATCATGAACATTCCACACATTTAATCGCAGCGTTTAATAAAGAAGCGTTCGTTATAGAGAGGAGCTTTTCTGCTTCACGTTCAGAAACAAAGACTGACACAAACATGAACCTACAGTTCTAGTTACGATCTAGTTATTTTCCCAACGGCTGAAGAGACACCTGGAACCATTTATAATAATCATGATTAAGGATTTAACGGTGCTTTTTGGTTATTTGTTGGTCTTTTGGTTAATCTAAGCATCTAATTTGGCTAATTAGTTCCCTTGCTTGCCAGTCAACGTACCTTATTGGCTGATATGACGTGATATACTGCACTGTTGATCGCACACAGAAAAAAGCTTCAGTTTGTCTCTGCCGAGTGTGAAAATACGAGCAGTATGAGCAAAACACTCATTCTGTGGTCACTACTATGAATACTAATAGCGTTAGCTGCTTATAGCTTATGTAGTTTTATGGTAAACAAAGTAATGATTCTAAAAATAGCAATGGACACATCAACAAACCGTCCAAGTTTACATTCTGGTGGTCTTATCAGTCGTGTGATAGTGCTTGGCAACTGGAAGAATAATGATTGGCTAAATTGTTGTTTCCTTCTGCTGTATGTGTTACTAAACACAGTGATTTAATACTACTTATAGCAGTTCTACCTGCTTTTGAACAGTGGAAAACATTGAATACGTTTGACATCACAGCCTTAAACACACAGTTTTACTGTTAATATCAATGTTTTGTCTGCTATGTCTATGTTTGTATTTATTGTAAATTGAGCTGCTTCCACGCTGCCCTACAATGTTGAACTAAAGCATTTTGAAATGTGCAATTACAAGTGTATTGTGTCTATTATAACATGTATCATGATACAGTTTCACAATCAGGCTTTTACTGCATCGCCCACCCCTACAGACAAGTATATTTTTACTTGCCTTGGTTCGACTGTATATACGCATGAACCATAACATTTAGAATGAGTGATTTTGCTAAGGAAAGTTTAGTGTGTCTCTGTGTCACAGCAGTTATTCTTACATATAGTACTGTGCGAAAGTCTTAGGCACCCAAGACGCATTTTCAAAATCTATTTATTTGTGTAGTTTGTGTTTGTTTGCTGAGAAAAGTGTTAATATTTGAATAAACTAAATTTATAGAATATTAATAATGATATATATATATATATATATATAAATTGTGATTTTTCTGGATGTTGGTGTGTTTGTTTACCCATCTCCAAGCCTCTCCTCGAGGAAGTCCAGTATTATATGTAGTTAAAAAGCAGCTCCTGGTTTGACCAATCAGTGCTTCAGTAAATTGAGCTCATGATGTAATTGATGATATTAACGAGTCTCTGTGAAGGTGTCCAGGAAAAATATGGACCCAAGAAATTCTTGTTACTCTTTATTGTTTTTCTGTTTATTTAAATTATGAATACGACTTTATTCTAATGTATATTGTGATAAACTCACTGCTGAGGTCAACTGTGTAAACATTTGCTTATATGTCTTAAACTTTTGCACAGTACTGTACATGTATAGATGTCCACAATCATACAGCTGTAAGGGAGAAAAGCCATGATCTGTATATCAGAGTGCTGTAATATATTGATCATCTCATCTTCTCATTGTTAGGTGTGTTCTCCACTTTCATCAGCTACATCTGTAAAACAGCCACAGGCCGCCTGGGTCCGTCTCTCGGAGCTGTGAGTCTTCTGCTCGTCTCTGAACAGTTTTGTTATCTATGAAGTCAGTCAAAGGACATGTACAGGAAGAGTTGGACACCTCATGTATAAGACACTCAGAGAGTGCTGCATCTTCAGTCATGACCTAATCAGAACAGATGTGCAGGCCTGGTGTGACACTTTATTGGTGTAAACACTCCTTTATCTTCATTCATTACAGATGAAGCTTCGCAGCTGGTTGTAGCACGTTCAGCTCAGAGGTTCGCTTAATTTAAAGTGCAAGGACTTTTTGATGATACTTTAAATACATTGTTTATAAATGTATTTATATATATATATATATATATATATATATATATATATATATATATATATATATATATAAAATCCCATACTCACTGGCCACTTTATTAGGTACAATTCAACTGTTCAACTGCTTGTTAATACAAATAGCTAATCAGCCAATCTCATGGCCGCAACTCAGTGCATTTAGGCATGTAGAGGTGGTCAAGACAACTTGCTGGAAGACAGCATTATCTTGTTGGAAAACTGCCAAAACTGCCAAAGTTTCATTTCTGTAGTGTTGTCCCATGAAAAGATATAATAAAATATTTGCAGAAATGTGAGGGGTGCACTCACTTTTGTGAGATACTGTATATGTGTAATTATATATCCATCCATCCATCCATCCATCCATTTTCTAAGCCGCTTCTCCGTCATACTATATTATATAATTATATGCCCCGTGTACCCTGCATCTACCTCAGACTCTCTAATTGCTTGAATGGAAATGTGCACAATTTTACATATCTTAGCTTTTATTTCATAACCTATATTACTGTTACACAACTGTACATTAGAAGGGTTATACTAATGTGTATATTGTGATTGTGTGTGTGTGTATGTATGTATGTATGTGTGTGTGTGTATGTATATATATATATATATATATATATATAATTTTTTCCCCTTCTTATATTTTTATATCTGAAAATACATTTTGGTGTTACAGTACTGCCAAATGTCAGTGAGTGCCCTTCATGTATTGAATTTCCAGTCAAAACAAATATTAAGTGCACATTCATTTTTCAGGTGATTAGATAGAGATTTACTTGCATAAGGAAGGAGAACATCAAAGAAAAAAAAAACAGGAATTTTTAAAACTGGAGTTCAAAAAATGGTTAAAAACTACAGAGAAAATGTGGCTCCTAACAACCACCTGGAAGACCTGGTAGATAAACCGCACTTAAGGCTTTCATCTTTGAGAGAGAGGAGAAAATGAATAACGTACTTAATGACCGTTTTGACTGGGAATTAAAGTGATTCAGAACTTTTAAATGGTAACGTAAGATGATGCTGAAACGATGATGTGCTGCGTAGTCAGGTGCAGTCATGACGGTTCTGGCCGCTGTGTGCACAAAGATGCCTGAGGCTCAACTGGGAATCGTCCTGCTGCCTATGCTCAGCTTCACAGCAGGAACCGTAGGTGCCTTTTGAGTTTTCTTTTAAAGGGGAATTCACTGATTCTTCTACATTTCTGCATAATTCAGATATAAACAAAGTTCCGAGTGGTTTGATGTGAACTGGTTCATTGTAGAGAGGCTTACCGACTCAGATTTCCTTTACCGTGGCAGTGATGGGCAACTTTTGAAACTGCTTTGTGAATGAAACTTTCTGTGAGGAAGCTTTTAGTGGCAATAAACTTCCAGACGTCTCGTTCCCGTCACGACCACTGAGAACAGTTCTGACTCTAGTTTCTCCAGAGTGGTCTGTTTCACATCACACGTTTATATCTTAATCATCTAATTGTGCATAAATTTTGAAATTGGCAGATTTCATGCATGTGGTAGATGCTTTTAAACACATATGAACTGCAATAATAAGCTAATACAGAATGTCTGCTGTTCTCTAGGCGCTGAAGGCTCTTGTTGCCTTTGATACAGTTGGTCTTCTTTTGGGCTGGAGAATGCTGGACCATGCGGCCCACCTTGGCGGGGCGCTGTTTGGATTGTAAGTGTCTTATTACTCCTCATCTCTTTTATACATTCCTACACTTCATCACTAATCTGTCTGTTCTAATGTCTTCATACTATTGTCAGACCTGAACCAGGCTTGGGGGCAATAATTCCCCCCTAATATGAAACCAAAAATGTTTGAAACAAAAAGGCTTTTGATAACGTCCTGTTTTATGCTATTTATACAGAGATACAGTTTTACTTCCTCTGCAGCCACTGTAACTGATAGCCTAGTCCTCTTTTACTGCCCTGTTGTGGGATTTAAGACACGCAAAGTTAATTTGGAGACAAATGGACTTATTTACAACCCCAATTCCAATGAGTGAATAATTCCAAAATAAATCAAATTCAAAATGAGTGAATATTTGTAAAAACAATAACGTTTATCCGTTTGAACATTAAATATCTTGTCTTTGTAGTGTATTCAGTTGAGTATAGGTTGAAAAGGATTTGCAAATCATCGTATTCTGTTTTTATTTCTGTTTTACACAACGTCCCAACTTCATTGGAATTGGGGTTGGATGTTTATAATCACTCCAGCTGGTTTCCTGATGTGTTTAATCTGCAACGAGAAATTATCAAACACTTAAAAGTCACAAAGCTGAAGTCAGTTGCTTATTCACCAGCTTTGTGTTCGAATTTTCCCGTTCCACCTTAAAAGGTGCAGCCTTAGGCACCATTTAAGGTGGAATGGGAGAATTGAAGCTGACGACCGAGAAGCTGACTTCAGATTCGTAAAAAATGAAACATTGAGAGACATTTTACAAGAAACTGTTCTACTTTTGTGGAAAAGCTTCCTGCCAGAGATGTGAGAAAAGCGGCTATAGCTGAGCTAAAGCTTAAAGCAGAGCGAAGTACGTCTGCGTTTTCGTTTATATGTTTTAGTCTATGTTAGTAGCAGATAGTGAGATATTTACGGCCAGGATGGTAAAACTGTTGAGGCTTCCGAGGTGGATTGATTTTTGTTGAAAGGGTGGCCAACCCCTGGAATAGTCCATGCAGTGTTCTGTAAATGTCAAATCAAATCCAACTTATTTGTAGCACTTTTTACAACTGATGTTGTCACAAAATAACTTCCCAGAATTCCAGATCATTCAGCCACACGGTTGAAACACGGAGTGCTACTTTCTTAAACAACTCAGTTTTGCAGAATCTGTTTTTATGTCAGTGGCGCGCACTAAAAACAGCCGGTGGCGTAGTGGGTAGCGCTATCACCTCACAGCGAGGAGGGCCTGGGTTCGATTCCCCGACCGGGCGGCCAGGGTCCTCTCTGTGTGGAGTCTGCATGTTCTCCCCGTGTCTGCGTGGGTTTCCTCCGGGTTCTCCGGTTTCCTCCCACAGTCCGAAGACATGCAGTCAGGCCAATTGGACATGCTAAATTGCCCCTAGGTGTGAGTGACTGTCTGTGTCTGTCTGTCTGCCCTGCGATGGACTGGCGACCTGTCCAGGGTGTATCCTGCCTTCCGCCCGAAGACTGCTGGGATAGGCTCCAGCATCCCCCCGCGACCCTGACGGAGAAGCAGCTTAGAAAATGGATGGATGGATGGATGGATTATGCTGTGCATTGTTTTTATAAAGTTAAAGAAAAACACTGTAATAAATGCCAGGAGTGCAGTATATCAAAGGAAAAATGCTTCGTCCATGTCCATATCGTGGAAAATAAATTTCCCTCGTATTTTTGGAATAAACGAGTTTGATGCAATATTTAAACGTTGTTAAGGGACCCATGTCCAACATTTTTCTTATACTGTGTAGGTATATTTTTTTTCATTCATGAAGGTACAGACAGGGGACTTGTCCTCTTAAAGGTAGTGCAGTGGTTTTAAGGTCCAACTGTGAACCTTAAATAAGTTTTTCCAGGTGAAAAGTACCCTTTCATAAGTGTTTTATGGAACAGTTATGTTCCCTGACTAAAGGTACTTGAGGGTTCCACCCCAGTGACAAGAGGGGAACTGCCCCAGAGACAGTTTAGTACCTTTTTTCCAAAAGTGAAGGTCCATCTAATATCCAAAATGGTCATCGTTCATTTTTCCATGAACATTTTCCTACCTATCTTTATCCCTCAGGCTTAAACAGGCTGTTATTGTCCCTACACCATTAAGACTGATATATGTAAATGAGCTCTGTTATGATTGGCTATATTATTTTTTGGCTATAATTATACACCTACAGAGAAGTATATTTGTAGGGGCATTTGTTAGACTGACTAAGTGAAAGTTGGGTTGTCAGGAGGAAAAAAACGGGTTAAAACATGGTGAGTGTGTGCTGCTGCGAGTCGCCCTGTAAAGCCTGAAATAATCATTTAAAAGTCAGAGGCGTTGGGTTCAGTGGTTTTCGATCTACGCCATATGTTCATAGGTCTTTACGTGTTAACGTCACATGCACAGACTTAAAAAGAAGGTCTGGCTTGATGTTCAGGTCTCAAATTGAAAATCAACATTATACTGATGATGATATGATGACAGTAGTATATAATTCACTCACATCCTTTTCAAACGCGTCCTTCACCAAGTTTTGACTGAGTTCTCTTTGAATTACCTTTCAGTGCATTCGTAATCATCAGATTCATGCACTCGGCAAAGAACTCCGGAGCACAATGTTACAAAATGATCTTATGCACATTTCCTCTGTGTGCAATTACACATTTCCACCAGAGAGGTCTCCAAATCCCCAAATCTTACATAGTGCAGCTTTAATAAATGTCAGAATTGCTCTAGAAAATTAAATATACTGTGAAAAAAAAACAATAGTAAGTCATTTGTGATGCTTTACCCTCATGTCTGCTTTCTTGTATTTTTCTGATCATCACAGATGGTACATTTCCTACGGTCATGGCCTGATCTGGAGAAAGCGGGAGCCATTGGTGAAGTTTTGGCATGATTTGAGAAGAGGCCCGTCTGGTGGAGCGCCACCTGGTGGAGGTGGAGATTCTCGTGTGTAGGATCCTGTACAGTAACGCTCTGGTCTCAGAACTGGAAATGTAACATCATGACACTCAGATGACCACTACTGTGGGCTTTTTTTTCATGTACCAGTAGTTTTGATTGTCACATTAATTCCTGCTGTTATATGTGTGTGAAAGTGTTTTTTTAAGCATTTTATTACATTTCTTCATAAAATGCTGACTCAAAATGGCTTGATAAGAAGAGAATTGTGTTTATCGAGGTTTTGATTTTGAGATGGAGCTTTATAAAAACGTTTCTTTGGTTCTCTCAGTTGCTGTGAGAGTGACATTATGCTAATTAAATGCAAAAATAAAGGTGTTACTTATTATAACAACAGATCTGAGTTGATGTTACAGGACCACATGACTCAAAGGAGATTAGAAGTATGATCGTTCCAGAAAGGTCTTTTCTTCATTCTGTGTTTTATTTATGTACACAGTCCTGTGTATTCATGAGGAACAGTTATAAACCCACCACTTATTGTAGATAAACAAGTACAGTTGATATGTAATTGATTCTGTGATGCCAAAGCCCCATAGACCATTATAGAAAATGTTAATTGCCCATGTCTTTACAGTTCAGACATACACCAAATGTATCCAGGCATCTGCTTGTCCAGTATTTTTCTTGAAATCAAGTATTAATAGGCAGTTTGTCTGCAGTAACGGCCTCTACTCTTCTAGGAACGTCACTCCAGCTCATCCCAAAGGTCTCCAGTGGAGTTTAATCACACCAACTCGTCCCAAAGATGGTTAATGGAGCTTTATCAGCCCAACTCATTCCGAAGGTGTTTAATACAGCTTCAGCAGTCCAACTCATCCCAAAGGTTTTTATTCAAGCTTCATGACTCCAACTCCTCTAATTGGTGGTAGGTATAGCTCTATCAATCCAACTTGCCCCAGAGTTCAGTGAAGCTTAATTACTCCAACCCATCCCAAAGGTCTCCAGAGGAGTTTAATCACACCAACTCGTCCCAAAAATGGTTAATGAAGCTTTATCAGCCAAACTCATCCCGAAGATGTTTAATACAGCTTCATCAGTCCAACTCACTGCTTCAGTCCAACTTTATTACTCCAACTTATTCCAAAGGTTTTAGTGGGATTTAATCACTCCAGCTCATCACAGATGTGTTTGGTAAAGATTTGACACTCCAGAGAACAAAGCTCCACTGCTCCACAGGCCAATGTTAGCCTCTTAGGGCATGGATGCTTCAGAGCATCACACATAGACTTTTGGACTTCCAGAGCTTGGGAGATAGTGTGGCTGTATGAATAAAAATGAACACCGGTGTGAGCAGGCGGCATGTTTAAAGGAGCCTTTCATTTTTATTTTTATTAATAGTTATGATATTTTGATGGAAAATTCATTATTAAAATGATTGTGTGGCTGGAGGGCACTGGGAGGCAAAGAATAATAACATAATAATCTTTATTTGTATAGTACCTTTCATACATAAATGCGCTCAAAGTGTTTCACAGAGGATTAAAAGACATAAAAGGGCATCATTAATTAAGATCATATGAACAAAAGCAAGGAGAAAATAAGAACATTTGAACAAGAACCAATAAAAAAGCAGGTATAGTAGTAATATAAAATACTACTACTAGTAATAGTAGTAATAAAAGTTAATAATGTCAATGATAGAAATGTAAAAAAATTAATTATGTAATAATAGTACTTTACTAAGTAAATAACATGTGCAGTAACACTAGTATTAAAAGATAAAACCACAGACTCATGATGAACGAAGTTGGTATACTGATGTTGCCTGTCTTATCTCTCTTAGTGAACTTTTCTTGTTAAAGACGTGTTGCTGTTAGCACTGGTTGCAGCGTTTCTGAACGAGCTGCAACTTGTCAATCATCCTTTTTTGTCAAACCACTAAACCGAGAGTTACAGTAGCCAATAACACTTTAGATGCTTTCTAGATAACTGATTTACTTTCAAGTTACGTTCAGCTCAATATCCACTAAACCCACCCTTAACCTCAACCCAAAACCTAAACCCAACCCTCACCCCGGTCCAAATCCTAACCCCAACCCCACCGCTGTTTAGATTTTCAGCAGATAATTTGTTAACAATTTGAACATCTGGAGATAATCTATAGGGTACGGAGGCCCGCTGGTGACATCCTGTATAAATAAAAATAACGCATGGCCACAACTTATTAAGTCGTGATCTCATTCCCATGCCTTACTAAGTCATGGCCACGCATTAGGATCTCGGTCCCACGCAATAATAAAGTGTGGCCACGCATTATTTTTATTTATACAAGATGTCATCATCAGGGCTCCGTAATAGGGGACTATAGTGGACTATCCAAGTAAAGTGAAACCCAGTAAAGTCATGCGTCAGTTTATTAGCATCGTGCAAACTAATATATGGTCTAACCTGAGCAACGGCGGTTTGAATAACGTTATCAGTGTGTGCTTTGATTCAGAAGCAAACAGTTCACCCAAATTCCTCACTACTGCTTTAGCCCGTGGGGACAGACTTCCTAATAATTTTCCTCATAATTTTATCTCTTTTAGCATTGGTCCCAATAAGAATAATTAAGTTTTTGCTGCACTACATTTAACACTTAACATTATTGCCTATGCAGTCTGTCAGAGCATTTAGAGCAGTGGTGCTGTTTGGCTCAGCATATGTGTAAAGCTGGATGTCGTCTGCGACATTGTGACCCCTGGTTCCTATCACCACCACTGTAAAGCAATCTGACACAGTTTCTCTGCGGTGAGACATGTCACATCAACCCACTCTGAATGACTTTGTTTACACCACAACAGTTCAGTCGTGCAGAAATGTTGAAAACTTGATGGAATTCCCCTTTAAACAGACAGCTCTCTGTCTCCACATGTTCCACACTTTAATGCAGATGTTCGATTGATGAATCATTTGAATGAAATGGGGCCTTCAGTCATTAGACTGTAAAGGTGGGTCCCTTCAGGCAGAGATAGCACCACAGCACCCTCACCATGATGCATCGAGCCGGGAGGAAAACGTTCCTGATCCTTTCGCACAACTGCAGAATTGTCTAGTTTCCTGCTACAGTTAGTTTGTTGTTACCTCTAGATTCTTCACCCCATAACCCTGGCATTGCTTTCACTCTGAGTGGCCACTGAGTTGTGGCAGGGCTCTGGTGGAGTGGACCTTATTGCACCGGTTCATTTAACTCCGTCACCGCTTTTCTGTCATAAACAATATTCGCATGGCTTCAGCTGTTCGACAGTGCTATTAAGTTCTGTTCCACATTTCCAGAACTCAGCGTTCCTTGTGCTGGTCTCAGCTTTTCAGCACACGTTGCCTTTTTCTCAGACACAGCGTCCTGCGCCTCTAATGGATGTAGCAGTATGACAGAATGGGTTGGCTCCAGCAGAGCTTTGGAGGAAAAGGTTGGTGTGCTGGCCGGCCAATCGTCCAACTAAAAGGAGTCAGAGTGAAGTATGTCAGAGTTATTTCAGTATACAACCACAGTTCAAATGAAGTTGGGACGTTGTGTAAAATTTTTTCATTTCATAATGCGCCAAATGTTATCAGTACGTGACAGTTTTGGACTGCAGGCAGGTCAGTTTAGCACACGGACTCTTTTAATACGGAGCCATGCTGCAGTAATACATGCAGAATGTGGTTTGTAATTGTCTTGGTGAAATAATAAAGGCCTTTCCTGAAAAAGACGTTGTCTGGATGGCACCATATGTTACCAAAACATGTATATATCGTTCAGCATTAATGGTACCTTAACAGATGTGCACGTCAACCATGCCATGTACACTAACGCACCCCTAAACCAGCTGGCTTTTGAACTGTGCACTGATAAAAAGCTGAGAGGTCTTTAGCCCGGAGGACGCAGTGTCCATGATTTCCAAAAATCATTTCAAATGTTGGTTTGTCGAACCACAGGACAACTTTTGGAAATAGGCTTATATTCATACCAAATTATTCCAGTATTGGGGTTCAAAGCTGAAGTTAAGTGTATACTCACCAGTGCACCAGGCAGCGCTTCTTTATGACACATAACCTGCCTGAGCTGTGGACCGCAGTGTGGTAGCCTCCAGCCCAGGGCCAAAGCAATGGCCACTGCTATCACCACAGCAACGCTCACAGTGACGGGCTTAAGCCAGAGGGACTGGTGTCCTAGTCCAAACGGAAACATTCAGCACAAGCAGTTTAGGGTAGTTATACAAAGATGGAGTTTTTGAGAGATTACACTGGCCACCACAAGTTTGGGGACACCTGCATTTTTGCTACACCTGCTACTTAACTACAACCCCAATTCCAATGAAGTTGGGACGTTGTGTAAAACAAATAAAAACAGAATACGATGATTTGCAAATCCTTTTCAACCTATATTCAGTTTAATACACTACAAAGACATGATATTTAATGTTCAAACGGATAAACTTTATTGTTTTTTTATTGTAAGCAAAATGCCTGCAAATAGGGCTGGTCGATATGATGATATCTATCATTATCATGATAAATTAATTGACAATATGTCACGATATGATATGCTCATCTGAGTATGTTGTGTATATTAGAAGCACTCAACAGCAAACAACTGCATCATTTATTAAAAAGAAGCATAATAAATCCTGTTTAAATGGATTTAGTGCAGCATATGAATATGCATATGACACTGCTGGTTCTTTTTTTTGTCCATTCCAGCTCAGCAGATGTAAGAAAACAGTAAATATTGTGACATATTGTCTATTGTTAAAATTGATTTATCGTGATACAGTATATTTTTGCCATATTGCCCACGCCTACTTGTAAAGCCTTACTGATCATAAAGCAGCTCCTCGCTAACCCTTTGGGATTATTTATCTTCAACACTCAGCCTCTCAGAAAGTTTCCTCTGGGCTATGAAGAGCAGATTTGCCTAAAAAATGATTTGCCAGATTTGTTGAAAGCACACTTTGCAACTTCTTTGGCCCAAACAGCAAAGTTTTTGCATTATTCCAAAACTAAGACTGACATTTTTCAGTTTTGCAGTTTATGAGGAGAAAAATAAGATTTAACCAGCGATTAATATACTAAGTTATTAGAAAATAACGATGAAAGCTTGCTTGTTTATTTAAAAAACAACTTGTAAAGCTAGATGACCCCAGACTTTTCACAGTTCAATAAAGGGACACAGTGTAACTGAGACTCACTCAGTACAGAGAAGCAGTGCGTTTCAGTGCTGCTGGACTTGTTGATGATTTCCAGCAGCACCTCTGCTCTCACACAGTGGGTCCCTCCGTTTTGCTGCGTGTCGAAAGAGAAGTGATACGGCTGAGCTCTGATCACTTGACTAGAGGCCTGGGAAGAGGAAAGCTTAATTAGACCCAGCATTTGTAAATATAATTGTAACGTTGGTAGAGACTAAGAGGCAGGATCCAAATGCAAGTCCTTTGTTTTATTAATAATTAATTCCATAATGATGACAAAACAAAGACAGAGGGACAGGAGGCAACTAGAAAAATACTGAGATAACTTAAAAAGGGCCTGAGAGAACAAAACACTAAGCAAACACCAACAGAACAAGCATGAGTGTGAATAAGAGATTTAGTCCCACAACAGGGAAATTTTCACCTCCACATTTAACCCATCCATCAAGTGAAACACCACACACACACTAGTGAAAACGCACACACACTAGGGGGCAGTGAGCACACTTGCCCAGAGCGGTGGCCAGCCCTATCCGCAGCACCTGGGAAGCATTTGGGAGTTAGGTGCCTTGCTCAAGGACACCTCAGTCATGTACTGTCGGTTCTGGGGCTCAATCCGTCAACCTTCCGGTCACAAGGCTGGTTCCCTAACCTCCAGCCTATGACGGCCAGTATACCAAATACACACAGAAGAGACCAGAAACACCTGAAACTAATGAGCGGGTGGAGCTACAGACAAAAAACAGGTGAGTCAGATAACAAGACGAGAGGAGACAAAGACCAAAACAACAACAAAAGCACATGGAACAAGTAAACAAATCCTGAAACAGAGAAAGACAAGGAAAGGGCAAGACAGGATGTTGCAATAACCAGTACCTGCCTTAAATTGTTAAAGCCAAATATGCAAAAATATCTCTTTACCCCACAAAATGTAGCCGATTGACCAAGACATGCTTGCTGGCATTAGCTTCTTTAGTATTTTTGCTATGGAGCTACTGGGCTAATGAAGCTAACAAGTAAAGAAAGCTTACATATAAAAACGTACATATGTAGCATAGCTCAAAACAGCAGTAGCAGCCATGTTGAAATGTGTTTGTCACTTATTTAGAACTCTGGGACCATGAAACCAAAACTCAATCGAAAGTACAGGCAGGCCCTAAACAGCTGTGTTCACCATGAGTCAGATGAGACTCATGAGCAGCGACAGATCCTGACCAAGTACAGGTTCAGTGACCACAGTCTGGCCATGAAAATGGGCAGATATAACAAAATCCCAGCTGCCTGGAGAGAGAAGAATGTATGGTCACTGTGAGAGTGGTGAGGTTGAGAGAGCTATATTGTGAAAAATTCAAGATGACATTGAAAATTTCAAAACAAAATGTAAAAAAATTCGCCCAAATTTTGAAATCTGAAAAATGGCCAGTTTTCCTTGGTAAAGGACATAGAAGAGCATCTCTAGCCCTAAAGTACATGGCAGTCAGCCATGACCCTGCTGACCCGCTACCAGACCTCTCACAGTATTACTGTTAAATATACTGTATATTATCATTTTTAGGATTTAATACCTTTTATCTTATTTTATTAATTGGTTATTTACTTATTTTCAATGCTTTAATGTTATGTAACTGTAATAATTATCTTGTTTATGTAACTATAATTAAGCAATTAAGCAGAAGTAGTGTGTTATCGTGAAATAACATCACGGCTGTGATTTGGTCACAGGCACGAGCCGTAGACTATTCGGCAAATATGCAGTCTTCTCTTCAGAGTCTGACCAAAACGGACTGACCCATAAAACTGCCACAATATCAAGTTCAGCTCAGTTTTGTCAGTTTTTGCCAGTTCAGTATTGATGCTGTTTTATTCCAGCCAGTCTGTAAAGCTTCTTACAGCCCATTTAGTTTGGTAAATTGCATTGGGTTCATTTCTGGCTGATTCCAGGTTATTTAGCTGTTCTTCTGTCACAGCTGCCGACTGAAAAGCTGCTCAGTGGTGACGACAGTTTGGGAATTTAGTGTCGTCTCATCTTCAGAGTCTGACCAAATTGGCTGTCCGTTAAACGAGATCTCATAAGTATCTTCTGTTTGTGGCAAAGTAAGAGGTAAAATGTTCAAATGGCTCGAGCGTCTCCTACAGCTGTCAAAGTCGTTGCTTAGCAACAGCGTCTCAGCGGAGTGATACAGTGTATGTGGAAAAAAATGTGCTGTTATTTCGCATTAACAGCACGATGAGAACGCTTCTCAACCAATCAGCTCGCCAGGCCGGAATTAACTGTTGCATCGTGTTGCTATCATTAAGTCTAGAACTGATATTGATTCTACAAAGTTTGTCCAGCTATGAAGTTTAAATGCTTTTGCAATATTGTATGTAAGTCATGTCAACAGTTGTCCGGTATGTCGTCCAAGGTCATAAACCACACAAGCCAGTCTATTCAAGTTCACGTAACAGCTTGACAAGGTACCATGGTAACTGTAAGATGATTTAAGCACAGTTAGCACAGTGCTAACTGATACTTGTTAGCTACACTAGCTTTGTAGCTACTTTGCAAACATAAAGTAGCAAAACTTCAGCCAGCAAACATGTCTTGGGGTGAGTGGGTCAGCTGTGTGAATACCATATTTAATCAAACTGATGATCTGTTGTGAAGTTTAGTTGATGCTCACACTCTGCTCATCTCCTTCCCTCCACACGTGGAGATTTATGGTGATCAGTGGGAGAAGCTCGCTGAAGCCCACCTGGATGAGGCTTCCTGTCACAGTCACGCTCATGTTTGGAGCCACCAGCACAGCTGACCAGTGGAGGAAAACAGAAGGTCAAACTGAGGGTGGTTTTCAGGAAAACATACATACTAACGTTCTAAAATTGATGACTGGGCCTCATTCAGCAACCGAATTTCTTCTTTAAACCCACTTATGCAGTAGTTGATGGTGATGAATCTGACCTTCACCACTGTTTTCTTACTTGGGATTCATTCTTAGGTAAGAACAGAATCTACACACACTCAAGAGCACAAAGGTTAGAACAGTTCTGCTCATCAGAACTCATCACAAATCCGACGTAGACTTTTTCTTAGGATGTTTCCCAAGAATACATTAAAGAGCAAACTTAAAAAGATTTTACCACCATTTGTCACTGCGTGTTGCACACTAGTGAAAGCACACACTAGGAGGCACTTGCCCAGAGCAGTGGGCAGCCCTATCTACAGCACCCGGGGAGCAATTGGGGGTTAGGCGTCTTGCTCAAGGGCACTTCAGTCATGGACTGTCCACCAAGAGGATCGAACCTGCGACCTTGCGGTCACAGGGCTGGTTCCCTAACCTCCAGCCCACAACTGCCCTGATATTGATATTGGTGAATGAGGCCAAGTGTTTTTTAATAATAATAAATGCAACATCTGAATGCAGATAAATGTAGAAAACGATACTAATTGTCCAGAAATGTAGAAAGTTTTAAAGAATTAAAATGAAGAATGTTAGAGATGTCCAGAATGATGAACAGGACTGGGTTGCACCAGGTTTGCATGAGTTTATACTTAAGTCTGTGCGTAAAGTCTTTACTAAGTCCTAAATTACACTAGTTGGTTTCAAATGGTCCTTTTACTAAATTTGGTTGCACCACAAATCTGTTGTCACGTTTCAACAATTAACGAATGCGTATGTCGCTTTAACATGACAATAATATGTTTGGAACCAATCGGTAGACCTGCTGCCATGGAAATGCAGCGGCAGTTGGCTCTGACTTCCCCATGGAAAAATGTCCAGCATGGAAGAGAGCGATGTGTACTTAAGTTAAACTGAGTAAACCTAATTATCTACAGTCACTGTATGTATTTATTCTTTAATATTTCCCTGAGAAAACCTAATATGCAGCTTTTAAAATGACAGTTTCTGGATAACTGACACAACAGCAGATCAGTTTAGTAGTCTGGGCAGCTGCTGAGTCTCACTGAGCTGTGTTTAGTTTCATGCTCAAAGCTGAAATCAGGGCGATGATTAGAGTTGTGAGTAAAATCACAGCATATAGCGTTTAGAGTTTTTAGCTCAGTTAACCAAAAGAATCATGTTTTTGGTCTTTTTGTGATGGTTTCCCCAACACACCTGCTCAAGGTGCAGGGCAGATAAATATATAGTAATTACTAAACTCAGTGTTAAAAATTGTTTGTAGCACAACTTGATTTGACTTAGCAATGCATAAACCTGAACTTAGTAAACACGTACGTTACAAATAGCCTACGTCTGAACTTACACACAGCTGGTGCAACCGGCCACTGGGCCCTAGATGATTAGAGAAAACTGTTATAACATCAACAATGAAGCTACAGGCAGGTTTAGGGATGCGCAATGATATCGGACTCATATCGGCTTCTCACAGATGTTTGGTTTTGGCTGATATTTCAAATTGATAGTTGATGTATTTCTGGAAGAGCAGAATGTTTAGGTAATGCTGAGTTACTGTTCAAAAATATATGCATTTTTGCTCCATTTTCCACATTTATAAGCCTGTAGAAATAAATGTACACTTCTCTGCAATTCTAATCAATTTATACATTTTAAAGATGTTTATGTGTTGTCGGCATCTGCAGACGTACAGTAAAACAAATAATAGCAGCTCATAATTCCCATATTGGAGCATTCCTACTAACAAATACACCCAGAATGAAGTTCTAATGAAGTGAACATCCAGAATGCCTCGTATTTCAAAAGTAATGGTCAAATCTCAAGACAGATAACTTTACCAGGTAACTACAATGTACAGGTTATCACCGAATCGTTTAATAATGTCTTGCTGATTTCAAAAACCTTATTGAATTAAACATGTAATAAATAGTTTATTGGAAAATATTATTAAAGTAAATAGCATTACTATGATAAGTGATTCTAGTCCTTTGATAGTGTATTGCAATGTCAATAATGTGACATCAGTGTTTGTGTGACATTGGTGTCAGAAATATCTAAAATGCCTAACTGTTTCTGCGGTTGAAGGTTGATGGAAGTTGTGTCCATGAGGTTTGTCCACCGCATTGCGCTTGGACACCGATGCTGTAATCAGAGTCAGATCCAAGGTCAAGGGTCAAGTCGCACTCGGTCCGAACGATGTCCTGGCAGTCGTACGCGTCCACCCAGCTTCCATTCAGCATGTGTGTTTCATACTCCCTGCAGGAAAAGGAGAATTACTAGAGTTACTGTAAGGACCTGATTTAACCTTTTTTACCCAAGTAGTTTATGTCTCTGGTCATATTAAGCAAGTAACAGCTTTTCCCCACCCTAAAACTTTCAGCGCACCAGCAGACAAAGCAAAATAATATTAACCAATAATATTGTATCGACCTGCTACTGGCTGGCTCTGGTTCTGAGGAGCTTGGGAGGCATTGCCATGTGAGCAGCCATGCACAGAGGCTCATGGTAGGCACACACACACCCCTAAAATGGACTTCTTGTGAATTTCACTGTAGTTTGAAGGTATGTGTTTATTGCGTTATTCTGTCTTGGGAAGGGTGCTTTGTGTTGGTGGTTGGTCACTGTGAGGGTGAATCCTGCGGCTAGTGCTGAGTCTTACTCTATGCCATCACTATAATATCATGTTTCACTTCCCCCTCAGCTAGCTCAGAGACCCTCTATCATACTACACAAATGCGTCGCAGTACGGAAGGAAAATGATGGTTATGGGTTCCCTCTCAGGTTAAAGTTAAATGGACAGATGTTGTTGCTGTCACATCAAAACCTTGTAACTTTTTCATCGTGTGAACTTTTCATGAGCAAATGGACTAACAGGAGGGGTTCATATAGAGTGAACCAAAAGACGTGGACCACCAGGAGTGATCCATTCAAACTCAGAAATAACATAAGCGAGTCTGTACTCACCCCTGAAACTTTACAGAGTAGTGGACGGTACCGCAGGCTGCCTGCAGGGGGCGCCACTTCAGCAGGTGTCTCATATTCACTGAGTGTATTGAGAGGTTTTCAGGGGCCGGCAGCAGAGTGGCATCTACAGAATGATGGGGAATATTGAGATGTCTGGTTTTCTTTTTGTTTTACTTTATATTGATCACATGGCTGTTTCTCATTTTGGAGCTTGTTTTAAAAAATGTATTATGCTTCTATTACACAGCTCTCTCAGAGGTGGCAGTAGCTACTACTCAGTAACTTTGTCCAAAGAAATATATGTAAATAAGCATCATCAACCCCATGGTTAACTTGATATTGCATGGGACCGATACATTCACTTATCTGAGATAAAAGCTCTTGCTGAAGTAGGTGCTCAATGCTTTTACTACATAATGATGTGAGGGCAATAAATGGAAAATCAATTAAAAGTGCAGTGTATAAATGTTAGTGGCATCTTGCAGTAAGGTTGCTGAATCTCCCTCCCTCACCCCTTCCTTTCCAAGTGTGTAGTAGAACTTACTTCATGTTTTCGCTTCTTTGACCCAATGTTTCTTGTGCTAAATTATAAGTATGATCCACTGTCAATATTTGGGCTCTTAAACAAAATGGTTAGCCAGCACCGGCAGCAACCACCGATCTTCTTTCTACATCTTCTGACCATTTCTATAGCGCCACCAAATTCAAGCTGCCACTTCAAAGTACAAGCGTGAAAGGTGCTTTCTAGAGCCAGTGTTTGGTTTGACTGTTCTGGGCTACTGTAGTAACATGGCTGCCTCTGTTGGAAGAGAATCTGCTACCTATGTAGATATGAAGAGCTCATTCTAAGTTAAAAACCACAAATATCCACAGCTAAAGGTGATTAAACACTAATGAAAACATGGTTTTGTAGACTGTATTCCTAATACGTACCCCTACATCTTAGACACTGCACCTTTAATGCTTCAGCTTGAGGTTTGGTTTGGGATGATTGTAGCCACTTTCCAAGTATGAGGAATAAAGCCTGCATTAAGGAAGATTTGGAACAGCTGAGTGAAAATTGTTCCTCATTGCAAAGCACATGGCTCTAATTTAGTTCATCTGGACCTGGGGTCTTACAAGGATTAGCCTTTCAAACACAGAAATCATCCTGCTCCTGTAAAATCACTCGGACCCACTTCAACAGGAGCAGCCTCACACTTTACTAAAATCACGCCTAACAAATCTTCAATAACACAAGCTCAGCTTT
The DNA here is from genome assembly GCF_015220715.1 of Pygocentrus nattereri. NCBI lineage: Eukaryota > Metazoa > Chordata > Actinopteri > Characiformes > Serrasalmidae > Pygocentrus > Pygocentrus nattereri. Next base: position 6,106,689 of record NC_051229.1, read on the forward strand.
TTAGAAAAACTGTCTGGTTCATGACACTGTGGGGTTGATTTCTGTCCAATGATCCAACAATGCTGCTTTAGCTGCAGCTCCAAAAGATGCAGCTATCAAAGTTTTTTAACTGTCAAAAACTGAAGTGCTGAAACTTATGGTTTAAAATAAATTACCATTATGGATTTGTCACTTTTCATGTAAATATTTCCCTTGCAGAGATTTTCCCCAGCTCAGTTAAGGCAAAGGGAAAGCGTGAAGCTAAGAAGCTGCAACTGAACTGCTTTACTGTTGTTCAAACCTCTCACTCTGGAGCTTTGGCATTTTATTTTTTAGAACAAACGGATCCTAAAATAGTAGAATAGAGGCTAGCAAACTACAGTTCTTATGCTGGTAGATGCTGGATGGATTAAAAAGTTCCCCTGCAGTTCTTCAAGTGACTTAACCCTTGTGTGGTGTTGAGGTCTGTGGGGCCCATGTGATATATTCTTATTTCAACCTCAGATTCCTTGGCTTTTGCTCATTTTCACTGAAGAACATATTAAAATAACACTTTTTCAATGACTTCACATTGTTCACACACGATGTTGGGGGCCGGCGTGGTGGCGCACGTGGTAGCGCTGTCGCCTCGTCATCATCATCATCATCATCATCATCACTTTTATTTATATAGAGCCTTTCCCATGCTCAAGAACAGATTACAATCAAAGAACGTCAACACATTAAACAACAACACATTAAAAAAAAGGACAATACAGGTTAACATTCAAGTATAAACAGAACAACGATAACACAGTGAAAACAAGTACATCTTTAACGGAGATTTGAATGAAGACAGAGGGGCTGCATCCGGAATAGACTGTGGGAGAGTATTCCATAACTTGGGAGCGAGTACATTAAATGATCGACCGCCCATAGAAACTAATTTAAATCTAGGAACATGAAGAAGTATTGAGGAGCCAGACTGTGCAGAGCTTTATATATTATAAGGAGAACTTTGTACTGAATACGGAATGTAATGGGCAACCAGTGAAGACTCTGAAGGACAGGGGTGATGATCCTAGCAGAGGCATTTTAAACACACTGGAACCTAGTGAGGGTTTTGACAGGGAAGCCAGAAAAGAGAACATTGCAGTAGTCCAGTCGTGATGATAACTCGGGAGATTGTGGATGTGGGGAGAAGGTGTTACTAGAATCCCATCGATTTTGATGCCAAGGACAGATGAGCTAGATATCAGTGACTTTGAGCCAATTGAAATCAACGCAGTTTTGCTAACATTCAGTTTTAAAAAGTTCAAACTCATCTGTGACTTTATGTCATGGATACAGTCAGACAGAGCAGGTGGTGGTTTAGTTTGAACAGGTCTGATGCTAACATAGATCTGAGTGTCATCTGCATAACAATGAAAACTTAAATGATGAAGACGTATCATTTGCCCAAGTGGCAGCATGTAAATAGTGAAGAGCAATGGACCTAAAACTGAGCCCTGTGGAACACCCTTAGTCACAGACACCATAGAAGATTTATTATTCTGTATAGCTTTGTACTGACATCTGTCACTGAGATGTGAGGTAAACCAGTAAAGGGCGGATCCAGTAATACCAATGTTGCGCATACGAGAGAGTAATAGATCATGAGATATAGTATCGAAGGCGGAGCTTGCTTCATAGCAAAAAGGGCCTGGGTTCGATTCCCTTGCCTTGTGACCAGGGTCTTTTCTATGTGGAGTTCACATGTTCTCCCAGTGTCTGTGTGGGTTTCCTCTGGGTACTCTGGTTTCCTCCCACAGTCCAAAGACATGCAGTCAGGACAGTTGGACATGCTAAATTGCCCCTAGGTGTGAATGTGTGTGTGATTGTGTGTGTGTGTATGTCTGCCCTGTGATGGACTATCATTTCTTACATGGCCTGCTGTTAGAGTATGTGTTTGTATATGTATGAACGTGGACAACATGGACAGACTGCTGACTGGCTACAGCTGCTAAAGAGAACCCTACGCTGGTCACTTGTGACATTTTATACATAAATTGTAAAAGATCATCTTTTACATAAATTGCTATGGCTGTATTGATTTAAAATACAATACTGTGGTGTGTTCATCAGACCACTGAGTAACAAACACATCAACTTCTACATTGTACTTCTCTAAAGTTGTTAGTTGAGTCATTGAAGTAACAATATTTTTACTGGTGTAGAGTAAGACTACTCTATTCCCACAGACAGCGTACAGAGCCCAGAGGCGGAATTACATATGAAACCACACATTCCACACATATACACCTGCTGACAGTTTGTGCATACGCCTCTGGTAGTAATCATCTGGGGGGTTTTTTGCAGTGCAGGTAGATATGAATCATTACATTGTACCACAACATACCTTGAATGAACGTTCAAACTGTCAGAGAAACAGCTCTAACTTGATTTGCTAAAGCAAAAACAAAACTTGAGTGGGCCTATGAGGGGGTCTCTTTAAGCCAGGCATGTCAAACTAGGAACCTTCTGGGCCAAAGTGCTGAGAAGATTAGCATGGACCCTCAACTAACGCTCTGAATTCAGTTCATAAAGGCCTTGTTAGTTAGCTGAAGAGCTGAATCGCCAGGAAAGGAGCCTGACACATTTGCTTTAAGCGTTAGGCAAAAAAATCGAATTTACATAGTTTACCCCAATGTAGTGGATCAGTCAAGACATATTTCATGTCTGAAGTTTGCTTATTTAGTTTTTCAGTGTAGCTATGAGGCTAATTTAGCTATCAAGCTTACCTGTATTTACATTTGTTCCCCATTTATAAAATGTATGTGGCTTGAGCCAAAAACAGCCATAATTCACTTTTATATGACCATTTTCCAGCCTCTCTTCAACGTTCAGAACTAAACAGTTTTTTGTTACTGTGCCTTTAAGACTGATATATGTAAATGAGCTGTATTCTGATTGGCTGTCCTGTATTGTCCCTTATTTACAATGCATTTCACTTCTTATAGTTTCAGTATGGATGGGTGGAGCTAAACTGCTGCAGGTGTATATCTGATAACGTGTTGGGCTTCATAAATACAGTGAACTTTATGTTTTGAATCATTAACATTTGAATCATTGAATCATTAACTCAGTTTTCAGTGATTCATAAGCATTAGACTTACTACTGTCCTGTCCTGCACTGTATGAAATACTGCTGTCTATAAAAATGTGCTATATAGTGTCAGAAACCGGAGATACGCTACTCTAAAGTCTGCGGTTCGAGAATTTTTGTTTAGTCATGGTTTTAGCTGCAGGCGTTGCACTGTATGACAATAAATCCCAATAAACCTGTCATTAAAATAATGGACCTTTCATTAAACAAAAGCCTTCAGACTAAAGGACGGAACTGAAGTGCTACACGCAGTAAATGTGGTGTGTAAAGGGAGCTAAACTGTTGATTAGTAGTTTATATAGCATATTAGTTCATACTGATAACTAGTCTAGTTCAAATTTTATTTAGTTTGATAGGAAAGTGACACTTAACTTCTCCTAAACCTCCAGATAGACAACTTTAGATATAGCTAGTATGCTCGCTGTCCATACTACATGCTAGCCAATGGTTTCAAGTTGTTTTGCCTCATTACCATATTTACTGCATGCAGTGCTTCAGGTTGTGTGGAACCTGATGCCGCTGCGAGCTGCAGGTGGACTGCGCTACTGAAAAGACACGTATAAGGTTTTTGAACGAAATGTCTTTCACAGACATTTGACAGGTTGCAAACCAGTCAACATGCAGCTTGAGTCTTGAGTTGTTGAACCTGTTAGAAAAACCACGAGTAAAACCCACATGTTGCGTTCTGGATGCTGGTATGCTGGTCAGCAGCAATGCAAGCTGCTACGCTAACCCCCAGCAAAATCTGCAAGTCGTCGCTGTCAGAACAAAACCTCATATATATACCCAAAAAGGCAACTTTATATGAGAAGGGAAGAAAATCTTTACCTTTTAATGGCAGTTGAGAAATTAATGATTAATTCCAAGTAATTTTGGAGCATTTCTATTGGTTCATTGATCAAGGGCAGCTGGCGACTTCAAATTATGTCAAAAAATAAATAACGGCAAAGGTGGAGATACAAGGTTTTGTCCTGGCAATGTGTTGTGTTTGGATGCTGGGTCAACCAGCCAGACCAGAAGCAGACCAGCACTAGGCCAGCATAAATCAACAAAAAACGGCTTGGACTCAAGTCCCAATCTTTGCCTGAAGTCGTTCAAGCAATTGTGTAATTCAGCCATGCAGTTATCACAATGCTACTCAATCCACACAAGCTTTCGTTTCACTTGTTAGCTATGTTAGCCTCGTAGTTCTAGTGCAAAACTAAATGACCACAAAACATCATGTCCTAGCTGATTGATTGCACTGGGGCAAGAGGTAGGAACGATGTAAGTTTGGTTTTTCAACACAAATAACACCACGTTTATATTACACATAATGTTAGTTAACCAAGCAACCAAGTCCTATTTGTTTTCTTGTATGGCTTGAACCATGTATGAGGTTCAGTACTTACAGTTCAGAGCAATGTTAAGGAGCAGGAGCGTCTGACTTATGGTGAAGCTTCTGGTCTGGACCATAACCTCCTGCTTGAGCCTTTTGTGAATGATTGGCCCCACGAAAGATGTCTGGAAGCTTCTGTTTCTCATTTCCGAAAGGCTCACCATGTATGCAGTGCACCCAGCATCGCTCTATAGCACCTTATCCCATAATGCAAGATACTGTAAATATCGGGACAGAGTGGATCTTTTGTCCCACTGAACCCAGTGAAACAGAAGTGGTGACTGAGTGAGGTTTTCTGTCTTCACTAGTCCGTATCTGTTTGTGTGTGTGTGTGTGTGTGTGTGTGTGTGTGTGTGTGTGTGTGTGTGTGTGTGTGCGAAACGTGAACATGTCCAAAGGTGTGTGTTAAGGACGGTGTAACTGGTTTGGTGGTATTTCCAGATGAAGTAATTTGGAAATCTCACCTGCATAACTGGTTTATAAGGCCACGCCCACTGCTCATGTTTTCCGATGCTGTCTGGAATTTATTCCTGAAGCAAAGGTCCTAAATGGCTAATTGCCCTCCCTTAATGTGATTAAGTGTGAACGCCTTCTTGGAGATCAGGCAGAGATGCATTATTGCGAATATGAAAGTGCAGCTCTGTAAAGAAGAATGTTCCGCAGCGTTTTAAGGAATGTAAAAGAAATGACGTTTTTCACATGAAAAATACTCAAGTAGTTGCACTTGGTTACTATACTTAAGTATTATTTTGGAAGATTTGTACTTTACTTAAATGTTATTGAGATCGGATACTTTTACTCTTACTCTACATTAAAGTATAGGTGTCCAAAATTATACTTATGTGTATTTATGTATATAGTGTATTTGAGGTCTCTACTTAAGTATTATTTGGTATGATTTGTACTTTATTTGAGGATTATTGAGGCTGAATGCTTTGACTCTTACGTAGATACATTTAAGGACAAAGCATCCAAAATAATACTCAAGTAAATGCATTTAGGGTCTCTACTTGAGTATTATTTTGGAGGATTTGTATTGTATTCAAATATTTTTGAGATTGAATACTTTTACTTAGCGATATTTAAGTACAAATCCTCCAACTTAACTTACACAAATATGCTTGGTTACTATGCTTAAGTATTATTTTGGAAGATTTGTACTTTACAGGAGTATTACTGAGTAACAAAAACAGCCTGCTTAATTCAGAGAGATTAAGGGAGGCTGTGAAGTGGTTATGCAACAATGAATTTTGATTGTTTTTGATACATAAAACCACACAAATGTGGAAAAGTGGGCCTCCTCCTCCAGTCTAGCTCATCCGTTCTATGAATATCTGCATCTCATAACATTTGCTGTACCCTTTTTGTCCAGTAGATGTGGACAGAGAGGGAGCTGTGGACAGTCCGAAAGAGTGGACAGGTTTTTAGCTCATGGACTTTGAGCTTTAACAGTGATGAACCATTAACTAAAGCCATAAAGCCATAAAGCCATAAAGCTTTAAGGTTTGAAAAACCCAACCTGGTTTCTGACTCTCTTTTCAAGCTGTTTCGCTGTGAAACCGAAACAGTGAAATCATTAAGATTCCCAGACCTGAAACCGCAGCGCTGAACCTCAGTGACTCACTGGATCAGCCTGCTGATGTTTTGATTACACTGAGAGATTTATCAAAGAGTTTATTAAATATTTCTAGACTCTAATCATCTTAGAAATTAATCATAGACATTACACTTTTCTTCATGTCAGTCAAAAATATCCAGATATTTTTTATGCTGTGACTAATTATGAATTCTAGGTAACACTTTACTGTAAGGTACGGTTCATAAGGCTACATGACACCTACATAAGCTTGTCATGACAACAGATATAACCCTGCATAAATGTTTATTAATGCCATTCTATTTGCTATAAAGGTTATATTTGCCAATTTTGATCAAAGTTAGCTAAAGCAGCTTTTATGACAGATGACATCTATTGGAATATGCATTAATAAACATTTATGTAGGTCTGTGTCAATTGTCACAACAAACTTATGTGGGTGTCATGAAGCCTTATGAACGGTTCCCTACAGTAAAGTCATTTCTTTTGGTCCGTTCATCATTAAATTTACAAAAGCCAACAGACAATTTCAAATTATGTAAAAAAATTACAAAAATGGAGAAACAAAGTTTTGTTCCGACAACAGCAATATGCTGCATTTTGGATGTTAAGTTATACTTTATTAATCCCGCAAACAGGGAAATTCCACCTCTGCATTTAGCCCATCTGTGAAGTGAAACACCACATACACACTAGTGAATAGACACACACACTAGGGGGCAGTAAGCACACTTGCCCAGAACGGTGGGCAGCCCTATCCACGGCGCCTGGGGAGCAACTGGGGGTTAGGTGCCTCGCTCAAGGACACCTCACGTTTAGGTCAAAGCATTGTCGGCTGTGTCACATGAGTGATCTAAACACTCTCGACCACAAACCCAAAGCAGAACCCCTGCTACCATCGCCCTGTCTAAATGAATGTAGCAGTTTACAAAATCAAGTGCCGCTGCTCATGAACTGAGGAAGCGAATAAACATGGCATAATAAAAGCAGTAAAACCAGAAATATGGAAGCAATTGTTGAGATTCTCATATAAAGCAACACAAACATGTATTACATTCAAAATATATTGCAACAAATTCTGTTTATATTGGAATACAAAGACAGGACATTGCAATATTTGGTACATTGAAACCAACACTGACACTTTGAGCCATGTGTCAGTATGCATGAAGCATACGATTAGGCAAGCCTTAGTACACATGATGAGTAATATCAGCCATAAATCCTTATCAGAGCTTCACAGCAGTGTGTTAGTATTAGCAAGTGTGTTGTAGTGGCCTTTTATAAATATGTCAATGGTATCAGTTACTTAGTTTAGAGTTTAGAGTTTAATACTAGAATTATACAATGTCTAGATACATATAAAGTGCTGTGAAAAGCAACTGAACAATCTCTGGAAAAGCCAGAGATCATTAAGTTATGCTTTATTAATCCCACTTCTGCATTTAACCCATCTGTGAAGTGAAACACCACATACACACTAGTGAACAGACACACACACTAGGGGGCAGTAAGCACACTTGCCCAGAGTGTCCATTTCAAGAAAATAGGCAATTTTGAAAAAAACTATCTAAATTTTAATTTATTTTTATTTTGAACTATTTTTAAATAAGTATTCAACCCCAATTTTGCTGTTGCAGTTTGGGCATATTTTGAATAAACAAATAAAAAGTGGCCCACTCAGGTCATGGCAAAACACCCCTGACCTAGTGGATCAGCTTATATCAAGATGGGTGTATATATGCAGCTACATTATGTAAGGCTTTCTCTGAAATAGCGTGGAAGCGATCACAGCTGTGCTCTGGATCTGTTGTGCTCTTAATTTTGGATTACTCTTAAAAACAACAATGACGAGCCTTTCAGAGGAGGACCCTTGAGTGGAAAAGAACCTCTGCATAATGTAAAGATTCTGTACCCATCAAAAAAAAGTTGTTCCTAGAACAGGAACCAAACCAAGAACCGTTTAGGAACCTTCATTTCAAGAGTGTGGTCATTCATCATGGAGGATTCTTGACTGATCTGTAATGAATGGTAATGTCCAGTGGAGCTCGAAGTACACAAAACCCTCACACGTCACTAAGATCACTAAGATAGCCAAACATGGTTATGTTTTATTATGGTAGAGAGCAGCGCTCGTCACCAGCTCCACGCCCGCAATCAGGAGCATCGTTATCGAGGGTAGAGTGGGGGCCCTGGGTGTGGTGGCAGGTTTTATGACCTTCTGCAAAGGCTAAAGTCCTGCTGTCTAACTGAAGGGACATTCATACTCAGAGATCAGTTGCAGACGGAGGATCCCTGAGGATATTGTTTCTCATCTATCGCTCCATTTCAGCGCTTCACGTCCAGGAGATCAGAATCTACCAACTGTTTGAGCTTCAGAAAGCAGCTCCTTGCTAACTTGGTGCTTTGAGAGAATCTTTGGTGAGAAAATGGCGATGGCGTTGGAGGTGACCGGGTTTTTGTTGGGCGTTGCCTCCTGGTTGGTTACAGGCACCTCTCTAGCCAACGATTACTGGAAGGTGTCTTCTTTCTCTGGCAGCGTGATCATCTCCAACCGTCAGTATGAGAACCTCTGGCACTCGTGTGCTGAAGATAGCAGTGGAATCGCAGAGTGCCGAGACTTTGAATCCTTGCTGGCCTTGCCAGGTGAGCACCATTTTCCTCTCACCAAAACCGGGTCAGTGGGTTCTCCCACCAGTGTAGTCTCGCACTGTCCAGTAGATTTGACACGTGACTTCATATTTCCTCTGGGAAAACATTTTGGAGGACGCTGAAATTAGAAACGTTAACAATGTAGATGAACTTTTATTAATTTTTATTGGGCAAAGAATGTTGGAGATGGAGCTGCCGGGTAGAAGGAGAAGAGGTAGACCTCAGAGAAGGTTTATGGATGTAGTGAAGGTGGACATGGAGATGGTTGGTGTGAAAGTAGAGGAGGCAGTGGATAGGGCAAGATGGAGGCAGATGATCCGCTGTGGCGACCCCTAAAGGGAGCAGCCGGAAGAAGAAGAAGCCATTTCATGTGGTGAAGTAACACGACCAGGATGTGGCGGTGCGGTCCGATCCGATCCCGCCCTTTTTCACTATTGTTTTTCAAAGTGTTTTACTTTATCAAACATCCATTATTCATGAATTTGACCTCAAAGTTGGCGATTGAATGGAAATTTACATAATATTATACAATATATATACAAAATATAACAAAAAAACATTGACTGATGCCTTTTTGTTATCATTATTTTTTTTGTTGTTAAAAATGGATTGAAGGATAAACCTAAACCAAATGGCAACTTTATAAAGGAAGGAAAAAATGTCCCCAATATAGAATGGAAGTTAACGTGCAAATAACTTTTTCCAAGCTAATTTTGGACCCTTTCTATTGGTCCGTTCATCACAAACTTTGGTGACAATGTAAAGGGTGTCTCGTATTTTGGAATTATGTCAAAAAATGTAAAAACCTGACAGTGAATATAACATCACTGTCCAAAGAATGTCAAGTATGTCCAGAATGGCAAGGTCACAGGAGAGGGCAAAAACGTCCCTCCCTTTCGATGTAAGTCGATGGAAAGAAATTTTGGAGCGTTTCTGTTGGTTCGTTCATCACAAAACTCTCACACAACGTGAAGGACAGCTGACTTGTTCAAATGATTTAGAAGTAAAAATCACAAAAAAATGGAGATGCATGTTTTTCTTTGGACTTTGGTCCATGTTTTTAGAGATAAGGGCCGTATTTCCCGCCCAAAATCCAAAGAATGAATGTACGCTTGTGTAATATTTTAATGTTATTATAACTATGAATTAATATTAGTGCCAAATAATATTAAATATTACAAAAGTCCTCGGATTTATGTCTAAAACAACAGCAAAACCTTCAGTAATTTAGTGTCACAGCCATTGAAGCTGCTGTAGGCCTCACTGAGACCATCCCTGTTGATATCAGCTGCTTTCTGATGCATTAGAATGCTTCGGGTCATAGTTGTCCGTGGGTTTTTATGTGAGTTCTCCTCTGTTCTTCAGTGTTTGTGCAGGTGTGTCGAGCTCTGATGATCGTGGCCCTCATCCTGGGCCTTCTCTCCATGATTACGTCCATCTTGGGACTCAAGTGCATTCAATTCGGCAGCACCAACGACCAGACCAAGGCCAAAATCACTGTAACAGGTGGCATTCTCTTCATCCTCGCAGGTGAGCTCTGTTTGTCTCATGTGCCAGAGTGGATAAAGTGCTGCTTTGAACTCACTTCATTTCCATATAAATAAAATATATTACATCAGCATAATTATTACCAAAACATCTACGTTCATGTTTTTAATCAAGAATATCAGTGGAGCTTTCTGATTGGCTGGCTGAGGCTCAGCTTTGGGGGGAACATAGAAAGAGGAAAGGACTGTTGTTAGTGCCAAATTAGGTGTATTTAGAGAGAAAACTGTAACTAAATTAGTGATTTTTTTCCTGCCCTTGAATTTCTAGAGCCATTCCAACTTTTACTGACTAAGATGTTTTCCTTCACAGCTCTCTGCACGATGACGGCCGTCTCCTGGTACGCTGCCCGAGTAGTGCAAGACTTTAGCAACCCGCTATATGGAGGAATAAAGTGAGTAATGACACTCTCTCTCTCTCTCTTGTTCTTTCTCTCTCTCTCTCTCTCTCTCTCTCTCATTCTTTCTCTCTGTCTCTCTCTCTCTCTTGTTCTTTTTCTCAATGTCTCTCTCTTGTTCTTTTACTCTCTGTCTCTCTCTCTCTCTCTTGCTCTTTTTGTCTCTCTCTCTCTGTCTCTCTCTCTCTCTCTCTCTCTCTCTCTCTCTCTCTCTGTCTCTCTCTCTCTCGGTCTTACTCATTTTGTCTCTCTCTCTTGCTCTTTTTGTCTCTCTCTCTCATGCTTTTATTCTCTCTCTCCCCCATTTTTTTGTCTCTCTCTCTTGCTCTTTTGTCTCTCTCGCTCTCTCTCTCTCTCTCTTTTTCTCTCTCTCTCTCTTTCTCTCTCTCTCTCTCTCTCTCTCTCTCTCTCTCTCCCTCTCTCTCTCGGTCTCTCTCTCTCTCTCTCAGTCTTACTCTTTTTGTCTCTCTCATGCTTTTCGTCTCTCTCTCTGTCTTACTCTTTTTGTCTCTCTCTCTCTCTCTCTCTCTCTCTCTCTCTCTCTCTCTCTCTCAGTCTCTCTCTCTCTCGGTCTTACTCATTTTGTCTCTCTCTCTTGCTCTTTTTGTCTCTCTCTCTCATGCTTTTCCTCTCTCTCTCTCTCTCCCCAATTTTTTTTGTCTCTCTCTCTTGCTCTTTTCTCTCTCTCGCTCTCTCTCTCTCTCTCTCTCTCTCTCTCTCTCTCTCTCTCTCTCTCTCTCTCTCTCTCTCTCCCTCTCTCTCTCGGTCTCTCTCTCTCTCTCTCGGTCTTACTCATTTTGTCTCTCTCTCTTGCTCTTTTTGTCTCTCTCTCTCTCTTTTTCTCTCTCTCTCTCTCCCCCATTTTTTTGTCTCTCTCTCAGGCTCTTTTGTCTCTCTCGCTCTCTCTCTCTCTCTTTCTCTCTCTCTCTCTCTCTCTCTCTCTCTCTCCCTCTCTCTCTCTGTCTCTCTCTCTCTCTCTCTGTCTTACTCTTTCTCTCTCTCTCTCTCTCTCTCTCTCTCTGTCTTTCTCTTTTTGAGTCTCTCACTCTTTTTGTTTCTCTCTCTCTGTCTTGCTGTTTTTGTCTCTCTCTCTCACACACTCTTTTTGTCTCTCCCTCTGTCTGTCGTACTTTTTTGTCTCTCTCTCCCTATTTCTCTCTTTCTTTTGCCCTCATGCCTCTCTCTTTTTTCCCTCTACGTTCTCTATCTCTCTCACATTCTTTCTCTTTCTGTTGTCCCCCCCCCCCCCGTTTTTTGCTTTTTTCTCTCCTTTCTCTGTCTTCCTGTCTGCCTTGTTGTCTGTCTTTCTCTCTCTCTATTCGTCTCTTTACTTTTATTTTTCCCTCTACTTTCTCTGTCTCTCTCTCTCTTCCCACCCCCACCCCCTTTTTCTATTTTTCCCACCCCCACCCCCTTTTTGACTTTTTGTCTGTCTCTTTCTTTCTCTCTATCTCTCCTCTCTCTATCTGTCTCTCTTTACTTTTTCTCTCTTTTCTCTATCACTGTTTCTCACTTTCCTCTTTCTCTCTCCTTCTCTTCCTGTTTCACTCCATCTTTTCTTTTTCCTTTCTCAGTTTTTATGGCCATGAATTGAAAGTAAAGACAGAGCAATTAAGTGTATGTTTGGTATTAACAGTGTTAATGACACTGAAAGAAAAATGCCCCCCTCCCTTTCTCTCTCTCTCTCTCTCTCTCTCTCTCTCTCTCTCCTCTGAGTGCAGGTTTGAGCTGGGTGCTGGTCTGTATCTGGGCTGGGCTGGAGCCTGTTTGTCTCTGCTTGGAGGAGGTCTGCTCTGCTGTGCCTGCAAAGAAGTGTCTGCAAACCAATCAAAAGGGTGAGAGAGAGAGAGAGAGAGAGAGAGAGAGAGAGAGAGAGAGAGAGAGAGATGGCATAGTGCCAGTGGTTTGTGGTGTCTGTAGTTTGTATATGTATTAGGAATGCCTTGATCATGATCCATCATCCAATTTTGATTTCTTTGCAGCCAAACTGACCGACTTTTTAGACAAATATTATTAGCTCTTGTAACATGAAGTTTACAATCAGTGGACTAAAAGAACAAGTTAGCAGTTTTCCAGTGGCCAAAGGCACAATATAAATGTGTAAAATACCCAAGAATAGAACATAAAGGCAACTGAACATAGATATACTACAACCCCAAGTCCAATGAAGTTGGGACGTGGTGTAAAACAAATAAAAACAGAATACGATGATTTGCAAATCCTTTTCAACCTATATTCAATTGAATACACTACAAAGACGAGATATTTAATGTTCTAACACATAAACTTTATAGTTTTTTGCAAATATTCACTCATTTTGAATTTGATGCCTGCAACACATTTCAAAGAAGTTGGGACAGGGGCGTGTTTACCACTGTGTTACATCACCTTTCCTTTTAACAACACTCAATAAGCGTTTGGGAACTGAGGACACTGATTGTTGAAGCTTTGTAGGTGGAATTCTTTCCCATTCTTGCTTGATGTACAGCTTCAGTTGCTCAACAGTCCGGGGTCTCTGTTGTCATATTTTGCGCTTCATAATGCGCCACACATTTTCAATGGGAGACGGTCTGGACTGCAGGCAGGCCAGTCTAGTACTCGCACTCTTTTACTACGAAGCCACACTGTTGTAACACGTGCAGAATGTGGCTTGGCGTTGTCATGCTGAAATAAGCAGGACGTCCCTGAAAAAGACGTTGATTGGATGGCAGCAGATGTTGCTCCAAAACCTGTATGTACCTTTCAGCATTAATGGTGTCTTCACAGATGTGCAAGTTACCCCTGCCATGGGCACTAACACACCCCCACACCATCAGAGATGCTGGCTTTTGAACTTTGCGCTGAAAACAATCCAGACAGTCCTTTTCCTCTTTGGCCCGGAAGACACAACATCCATGATTTCCAAAAACAGTTTGAAATGTGGACGCGTCAGACCACAGGACACTTTTCCACTCTGCGTCAGTCCATCTCAGATGAGCTCGGGCCCAGAGAAGCCGGCGGCGTTTCTGGGTGTTGTTGATATGTGGCTTCACTTTGCATGGCAGAGTTTTAACTTGCACTTGTAGATGGAGCGACGAACTGAGTTCACTGACGGTGGTTTTCTGAAGTGTTCCTGAGTGTTCCTAATATCCGTTACAGAATGATGTGGGTTTTTAATGCAGTGCCGCCTGAGGGATCGAAGGTCACGGGCATTCAATGTTGGTTTTCTGCCTTGCCGCTTACTTGCAGAGATTTCTCCAGATTCTCTGAATCTTTTGATGATATTATGGACTGTAGATGATGAAATCCCTAAATTCCTTGCAATTGCACGTTGAGAAATGTTGTTCATAAACTGTTGGACTATTTGCTCACGCAGTTGTTACCTGTGGAATGTTCCAAACAGGTGTTTTTTGAGCATTCCTCAACTTTCCCAGTCTTTTGTTGCCCCGTCCCAACTTCTTTGGAACGTGTTGCAGGCATCAAATATATATATATACACATAAAGAGATATTGCATGGTGTATAAAAAATATTGCACATTGTTCTCAGTGATAGTATTACTGCACAGTGGAAAATGTAAACTTGGTGAATAATGATAAAGTGCTCACATGATGAAAACATTGTAAATATTACACAGAAAAAAATAGCTGCATTTTTTCTACAGAAGACCGAGTTCTAATAGAAGTGTTAGAGAGTCTGTGTGTGTGCTCAGGAGTTCAGCAGTAGGCCAGTATTTTGTGTATTGTTAGAAGGAGTTGAGCAATTCGATGGCCTGAAATTCTGAAATTTTAATTCTTAAATGTAAATAAGATGAATCAAATAAAGAGCTGAGTGGAAGGGAAGAGGCGACTGGCTGTTTGTAACAATGAGTCGTGTGTAGTTATGCTGTGATATTTTGCTTTAGCAGCAGCTTTCAAGTACAGCACCTGCCTCACTCTAGTTACCCCATAAAACTGCAGCACAGATCAGCCAAATCAAAAAATGATATAGTGGCCAATTCTGATTGTAGGCACTGGCTGAGCCTTGTTTTGTAAAATGTGTGATTTAAACAATCGTCCATTATCGTGGCATTAGAGACGAGGACCATATATCGTCCTAAGTTGGACATCGAATGAAAGCTAACATAATGCTTTAAAGGTATGAAAGAGCCATATTTGTAATGGGCAGAGGGTCAAAAAGAAGGTATGTAGGTTTCAAACTGAGCTTTTAAAATGTATTTTATGACATTACACCTTGTTTTATTACTAAAATACTTCAGTAATACATTTTTTCAAGAATTTTAATCAATCATACATATTATACGATTCCTCCACTCTTGACACTACAATATATATATATTTAGAGTTTCTACTCTTTATTTGAGTTTACAACATCTTGCAAATAAGAACTGACCATCATGTCAGTCAGGAAAACTACAACTACTGAAGTCTAAGTTATTTTTGATTCTATTGGTTGACATTATTGATTATTGAAATTTTTAGTTCCGTAATATCGGTATTGGTGACCAAATGTTCATATCGGTCCAGCTGTATCTAACCCTTTTTGTTCTGTTTTAACAGAGCATATTACACGGCCAGCCAAGGCCAGAAGATCCACAAACCCGTGTCCGACACAGAGACGGCCAGAGCCTACGTTTAAACTCCCAGTTTTCACCCAGACTTCCTTTATTGTCGTTACTCTGTTGTTTGTTTCAACCCTTTAAACCGCAGACTCATCATTTAGTCATTAATGTTGGGGCTCATTATCCGGTAACTACAGTAACTACCATGAAACTACTTTGCAAAATATGTAGTTTTGGGTGAGGAATTGCAGTGTGGAGTTTAAGGAGTTAACCCATTGGTTTTTTTCTACTTTTTATCTTGTTTTTTTAATATTGGGTTGACAATAAATGTGAAAATAATTCACAAATTCACAGAATCTTGTACTGATGTAGAATATCATGTAATTTGATTGCTGTGATTACTTTGTATCATGTTTTTTTTTTTTAAGAGATGTGAGACCACTTTTTTGTAAGCAGGGTTTCCTCAGGTTCAATAAAACTGCCTTTGATGGACCAAATCTCAGAGATTTTTTTAAGAGTAACTGAGAGTAACGTGTAATTCTTTATAATATTTGTTATATTTTTTGTCTTTCATTGATTATGTAAATTCTGTTGGCTTTGTCTAGATGCAAAGCATCTTTGACATAGCATGTCATTGTTAACATTAGCACTTCAACTGTTGGTGAACAAGTAATTAATAATTAACTAGGCTTAACCACTTTACCGTTTTTGACCTTGTTTAGTTGCAAACTAAGGGGTTAAGTTCTTGAAATGGTGGACAGAAAATTATCCAATCAGACTTTTTTTCTTTGCAGTATCTGCATATCAAGAGAGCTCTCCCTTTGGTTAGGACTTCAGGAGCTGAACTGAAAGCCTAAAGTGATTTGCCCCCAAATGAATTAAGCTAGGAACTGACAGCAAAACCAACCAATCTTGTTTACAGAATAAGTATAAACGCCACTCTAGGCCTTCTGGAAGTTCTAGCTACGCCACTGAATGTGAATGCTAGCAGTCTAACCAGGTGTCAGTCAGTTGTTAGAAACGGAAAACAACAGCAGCTGAAAAAAGTCATAGTAAAACGGATACAAGGTAAATCATTAATGTCTGTTACGAGCTTCAAATAAAACTTAAAATATTTTTTAAAAGCTTCAAATCTCCAAACGTGTAGTCTAGAGTTCACATTTGAGCCCATTACAGCCCGTCCTCCCTTACTCACCAGATCTTTTCTAACCTTTCCTCTATATTCACCTTATTTTTCGCATGACCAATGTGTTTCATGATTATGGCTGAAATTTTCCGTTGGAGAACAGAAGCGCCATTTGTCTCTGGGGCACTCTCGGTACAGCCAAGACGAAATTACAGCAAGAGCAGCAATACTATAAGCATAAATAGTGCAGAGCTTCAGCAGGCAAGAGACTGTGGCTTCATAATGACTCCTAGAAAAAGCCAGTTGTTAGCATTGAAATCTGTGACTGTTAAATGTAAAAAAGATGATAAACTGCCAGTTGAATATCACTGTTTGCTCCTAACAGACTCATATTAACACATTATATTCTCTTTATTCGCTGTATTCTGCCCTCACATGCAGGCTGGACAGGTTGAAAGCTATCTAGGTAACAGGCTAATGCTACAATAATAAAAGACAGGTCAAGTTTAAGCCTTTAAATAAATATAAATAAATCATTAGTTGAAAACTGAGACATAAAAAGAAAAGAAAGTCACTTACATGCCTGTTACGAGCTAAAAATGTATGTATTTCAACTAGAGCTGATAAAAATTCCAAATAGCACCAAGCTAACCCCGCTAGCTTGTCAATGCTGGCTCAACATCATAAGATAAGATAAGATAAGATAAGATAAGATAAGATAAGATAAGATAAGATGCGTTTATTGTCATTTCACATTATACAACAAAATTGAGCAGCAATCCAACGGCACTTCCTACATACAAAACTATTTAAACATAAGGCTAAAATATATAAAGTGCAGATTTAAGGAAAAAAGTATCAAAAATCTTAAATATAAAGAAAAAGGACTATAAAACTATATATTCTAAAACAGTCAATAGACAATAGACAGGAGAGGTAGCCGTTGTTGTTGCACATTCCTTGGACAATTTATAGCGTTATATAATATTGCACATCTAAGAATTATTGCACAGAAAGAGTACAGATTATAGATTGCACTCTCGAGAACAAATGAATAATAAATAGAACAGAGGTGGAGTGGAACAGTGGAACAGTGGAACAGTGGAACTGTGGAACAGTGTAAAGTGTCCTATGAAATCAAATCAGTGCCAGTAAAGAGCAGTAGTGGTGTTCAGTCGGTTCTACTGAGCCCAGTGTTCTATAGAAAGTCCTTCTCAGTGTGTGGGTCTGGAAGTGTTCAGTTCCCGTACGGCTCTGGGGTAAAAGCTGTTTTTAACTCTGTTTGTCTGGGATGGGATGGACCTAAAGCTTTTACCAGAGGGCAGCAGGTCAAACAGATGATGTCCCGGGTGAAATGTGTCCTTCAGGATGTTGGCTGCCCTGCTGAGGCAGCGGGAGCTGAACAGGTCCTCCAGGCAGGGCTTTGGGCAGCCGATGATCTTCTGGGCTGTGTTTATGACCCCCTGCAGTGCTCTCCTCTCTGCCACTGAGCAGCTGCTGTACCACGTTGACATGCAGTATGTCAGCACACTCTCAATGGTGGAGCAGATGATCTCAGCCATCGACAATGGACGATGGCATCATCCATCACCCCAACCCTAGTCTAGACCAGCCCAGAAATGTTCCTTTGAGTCTTCTTTAGCTTACATGCTATTAGAACCCCATAGAAGCACTAGCAGAGGTTACCATTCTCACAGAGGTGATTTTCTTTGACAAATATGCCCCAAACCGAAGGCCTAGATTTGATAGTAACAGTTTGCCACTGAGGTATAATAATACAATGAAATTTGACAAAAATGACTTTAGTAAAAATGTATTAAATCATAATGAAGACCAAGTGCCTTCAAGAAGTTTTACACCACTGTTCTAGTGGTTGCTTTACTAGTTGGCTTCCACTGGCGTAATTTGTGATTTCTGGTCCACAAAAATCATAATATTGAAACATTTGTGGTATATAGTTGCACACATCAATATTTCGATTATCAGAGTGAGTTTTTTGGTAGGCTTGTTCAACAACAGGTTATAACTTAGACTTAACAAATTCCTGTATAACCTGTTTGGGTGGCCGTCCAATACATACATTTATACTATTGGTGACATAACTGTCCATACAGATACTGGCCACTTTATTAGAAACCCCTACCTTATAGGTCCTCCATGTACAATGGAAGTCCATCTGCTGCTACACAATTTATCAGCCCTCTCTACTCGTTTCACCATTGGTCAGTTTCTGCACATAGGACTGCTGTTGTCCAGATATTACTTAGGTGGTGGCGCATTATTTAGCTACAAGAGTGGGGGGGGGGGTTTATTAAAGTGGCCTGTATACATAAGAAGCAGTCATCTGTAGATTTATCAGTTAATGACAATAGCATGTGATACAGCAATCGAGATGCACTTACATGCACTGTTTAAGTGTTCATAAACAACACACACGTTTTGTTGGTGTTGGTGCAGACTGGTGCAGTGAGCTGGGTAGGATGGATTATAATCTCAATGAGATAACGATTACACTGTCTGTGATATGAAGGTAATCTCCCCTCACTGCTGACTCCAACAGGATTACACCCCTAAGGCCAGGGGTCATATTAGAGGTGAGAAGGTCCTGTGTGTTCTATTTGTAATACGAGGGTCAGTAATAAGCCAGTTGAGTTGTGTCGCATTCATTATCTCTACCAGTGTAAAGAGGGGGGGGCCCCAAACGATCTGTCTATCAAACTACAGTGACCCCAAAAGTATTCGGACACCTCTTGTCCATATCCATTGGCAATCTTTAATGAAGTTCTTTAGGTTACTTAATCAAGTGCAAAATTATATTTGTTTTAGAGAAAAAAATACTGTTAGCACCACATCAAACTAATGGTGGACTCTAACCAGATTCTCTCCAACCAGGAAAGACCAACACAGCTGGTCACCAGCAAAGCCAGCATATTGCTGTTGTTGGAACAAAACATCAGATCTCCAAAATGGTCACTTTACAGGAGAAGGAAAAAACTTTCTTTACTTTTAATGTGAATCAATGGAACCAGACTTTTTCAAAGTTTCCATTTTGTTTTGGATGCTGGAATTTTTCATTTTTTGACGTAATTTGAAAAGACCAGATGCTCTATATTACAGCTGTTGGAACTTTTTTTATTGCTTTTCAGTTTTTGGGATAGTTTGAAAATGCATGTTGCTCTTTACACTGTGGGTAAATTTCATAATGAACAGACCAAAGGAAATTGTCCATAATTACTTGAAAAGATGTCTGGCTCCACTGACTTACATTAAAAGTAAAGAAGGTTTTTTCCTTCTCCTGTAAAGTTGCCACTTTGGAGATATGAGGTTTTGTTCTGAAAGCAGCTATATGTTGTGCCAAAATATCAACAGAAACACCCCAAAATTACTTAGAGTAAAATTGTTTTACTGCCATTGAAATGATGTTTTTCCTTCTCTTGAATTGCTACTATTTTGGTGATAAGAGGTTGTTGTCTGACAGCAACTTTTGAAGAAGTGAAGGAATTATCCGTGCCTTCACAGAAAAAATGCAGGTAATTTTACATTCACAGCATTTGCTAAACACTCTTATGCAGAGCAAAACACAATTTGATCACTTTTTAAGCAGGTAGGTGAAGGTAGTGTTTGGAGTCTTGCCCAAGGACTATTATTGGTATAGTGTAGCCCAGGCAGGGGACTGAACCATAGACTACAGAGTAGAATATATATATATCAGTATATTTTCCATTTTGTTATGGAATGTTTTATTATTTATACAGTGTGCTTGTCTATCTATTTATCTATCAAGCAAGTCAATCAGGGGTCAAGATGCTTTTATTGTCATTCCATCTATGGACAAGTACACAATAAATATGATACACACAATAAATATCCATCCACCCATCCATCCATTGTCCAAGCCGCTTCTCCGTCAGGGTCGCGGGGGGGTGCTGGAGCCTATCCCAGCAGTCATCGGGCGGAAACACACAATAAATAGGATAAATAAAACAGACATTAGACACAGTAAACAGACAGGACAGTGCAGCACAGACACAGCACTCATTTCTCAGCATAAGTCTGAGCAAAAGTCCATGTGAGGGATGGATGGGGTCATCCACAATAGTGGTGGCTTTGCAGATGCAGCGTGTGGTGTTAATGACCATGATGGAGGGGAGAGAGACCCCGGCGATCTTCTCAGCTAATTGAAGCAGCCCCTGCTTCATTACCTTTTCATCCATCTCATTTTCATCTGTGCTCACGTGCCTTTACCTGTGATGTCCCTGTAAAGCCTACAGCGGGGTCTTTAGGGGCTGTGATGTTATGGAACGTGAGATCAGCCGCACCACAGCTAGCCGCGCGTGACCAGGGACTGACCACTGCTCAGTAATCTCACCCACTGCTGACCAAGGGGAACCAACCCAATCGGCTCAGCCAGTGCAGCAGTCACAGGAAGCGCGGCTCTATGTGAGTACATGGGTGTTTATGTATAATGGGGGAGGAGACTGAAACTAACTTTGGCTAACCTGATTAACTGACCAATAACTCAGGACATCCTGACTACAAATAGCAGCCTTTGTGCTGCCAACACTTCATTTCTCTCTCTCTCTCTCTCTTTCTATCTCTCTCTTTACACCTCGCAGATCAGCGGGATCACCTGTACCAGGTATGCAGATCAGAGCACACAGTATCATGTTGGAACTACACTGTAATATAAAGCTGAAACTTTAAGGGGGAATTCCACTGATCTTTCAGAATTCCTGCTTAATTCAATGGTTGAGATGTAAGCAAAGTCATACAGAGTGGCTTGGTGTGAAATGCTTGACTGTAAAGACTCAAGATTTCTTTACAGTGGTGGTGATGGGAACCAGGGGTCACCATGTCTACAACACAAATATACCCATTTTATTTATTATCCAACACCACCAGTGAACAAAGTCTTCAATGGCAAATCTTCTTTGGGTACTTGTCTCACAACGTTGCATGTAACCCTGCAAAAAGCACATTTTAGGCTAAAAGGCGGATCTCAAAACAGTCATAAATCAGTGTTTCAGAGATTTGGCTGCATATTCATGATCATTTTGTGGAATGTTCTGTGAGGGAGTTTTTAGAGGCACGACACTCTTCAGATGTCTGGTTCCTATCACCAGAAGAGTTCTGGCTCCTCCAGAGTGGAGCATTTCACACCAAACAACTGAATGACTGAATGTGTTTTTCATTATGTGGAAATTTGAGAAAGTTGTTTGAATGACCCAGTTGAATTATGCAGCGTCATCATTAATTGACCACAACATGAGGAAAAGGAGAAGGAAAATAATTTCTTTACTTCTGTAAGTCATTCACACTTAATTCTAAATTAGTTTTCATTATGTTACAACAGTGGCAGCCATTTGTGTTGTTTTGTAACTGGTTGAACCTCAGAGTCTTCTTAAGTTTATCGTTTATTTTAGATGAAGCTTGAATCAAGAAGAGAGCAATAGGGCCTAACAAGCTTACAGTTCTATAAATTACTCAGCCCTTACATTGTTTTGTTTAGAATCACTAACCTTTTTAATAAAAACTTACACAATGAGGGTTTAAATATTCAACAAAATATTTTTTTGACATTATGTTCAACATTTTCATGGTTCCGTGAACAAGAAGTGAAAAAATGGCATTATCCTGTATATGCTGAATTTACATTCTTTACTTAAATTTGCTATAATTATTAAAAAAATTCAATTTTATACAGCATTCCTCAGTTATCTTAAAATCTTCAGTGGCTCTGTTCATTATTCTGGATGGATCTAACATTTTTATGTATCTGAAATCTGTGCAATTGTACAGGATGAGCATATTACTTTATACACTAGTCTGTGACAAAACTGGTTTTATCTTGCTGAAAGTGCAAACTTTTAGACAGGGATCCCAAACTTTTGAACACCAATGGACTTATATGCTTTAGTCATTTTTCCATGAAGTAGCAATACTTTTACTTGAGTTTGGATTTAGGCCCTTACATACCACCTATCTGTTACTAGTATACAGCACAGTGTATTGAATAGAGATTCTATAACAGGGGCTGTAGTTGCAATGTGCTATTGACACTGTAATACACTTTCACACCAACTCTTATTACCCTGTTATTGTTTTATTCCTCAGACTTTGCTAATTGGCCTCAAGATTTGCCACAATGAGTCCCAAGAACATCATCTTTAAGAAAATGTCCAAAGACAAGTCGGTAAGCAAAGCTTCTGCTCAGTAGATCAAGGAAAGTTGCATATTTTTGTTTTGTATTCTTGACAATTGAATGCTATGTGCAGTGTTGGAGTAGATAGTCAAACAACATAATTCATTTCAAATGACTAATTATTAAGGATGCATTGATACCAATACTGGTATTGGGTATCAGCTGATACTGTGCGATGTAAGCTGAGTATACACTGCTGTGCTAATGAACAAACCACTCAAGCTGCTCATGAATGAGGGTCTGTTTGCACAGAGAAATGTTACTGACTCTGTGGTGGTTGAACACAAAGCCATGGGTCATTTTAACATTCTGTCTTGGCGTATTTGCACCAGGATTTCACTGTGCAATTTTTGTTTTAAACACACACAATCACAACCACTTCCACAGTACAGGGGGAGACATGTAGGCTAGTAAAACAGAGGTGAAAAAGACTTGACATTTGCTACCAAAGACTACATATCCTGACTTTACTCTGTTTAACTGAACATAACCGTGAGGTATAAAAGTAAATACAGACATTTTTTGTTATATAGACTGTAGACGGACCACATGGTCCTACCGTATACATCACCGCCTGGCTTTTAGCTTCAGTGCTCAGAGTTAGCACAGCTGCTCAGTTTGTCTTTGCTCAGTACTCAGTGCACAGCATGTTAGTTTGAATAAAGCAGCTTTGTTTGAAATTGTTCACCAGCAGAGCTGTCTGTAGAGTTTTTCTTGTAGCATGTTAATCAGACAGATCATTTTTGTACAGTGTGAGTATTTAAATCATAGGTTTTGTTTCTACACGATGGTCTATTCAAACATACAGTGTGAGTCACCAAAGAACAAGATTTCTAGAATCAGACTGTATGTCTGGCTTAAGAGGACATTCAGCTACGCTCAACTAGCCCAATAAAAGACTCAGAGAAGACGTAAAACTCCACTTGCATGCATTAGCCTTGGCCTAAGGAGTCTATTGTTGAAAGAGACAGATGAGGATCAAAACTATGAAATGTACTTTACTTACAGCTGTACAAAAGCTTTTCTGATGTGTAACAAAATTAGATCTTCGATCAAAGGTAACTAACCCAACTTAATTAGTTAATGCATGTTATTTAAAATGAGCTAGAATGTAACGACTGTTAAGATACATTGCACTTAGTTCTAAGTAGGTCATGATTATTGTATTGTATGGTATGGGACTCATTATTAGTGAGTACTTAAAAAGTATGCTCATAGTTGTACTCAGTCTAAAAAAATGGTACTGATGCATCACTATGAATTACCTCTTCCACACTATAGTGGGATTACTTTAGTTACTGCTTCCAATAAAGTAATCTCTTTACTCATCACTTTACTTTTTAGCCACTCTCTACAACGCAAACACGTGTACCAACTGGAAAGTACAAGAGAAAACCCTGCAGTCCCTTCAGTACTTAATTTAGAAAGAAATAGAGGGTCGATGGATTGGCGACCTGTGCAGGGTGTATCCTGCCTTCCGCCCAATGACCACTGGGATAGGCTCCAGCATCCACACCAAAATAACGACATTACAACAAGGCATTATGTCATATTATGTTACCACCAACACTGGCTATTCACAGATAAGGAATGTGAGGCCTGTACAGAGTGAAAAGATAAGAGCTTTA
This sequence comes from Pygocentrus nattereri, assembly GCF_015220715.1. Taxonomy (NCBI): domain Eukaryota; kingdom Metazoa; phylum Chordata; class Actinopteri; order Characiformes; family Serrasalmidae; genus Pygocentrus; species Pygocentrus nattereri. The sequence continues at coordinate 6,130,856 of NC_051229.1, forward strand.
TTTGTTAGATACTTTTAATCATCTTTATTAATAAGCACAGTGTTGTGCATGTGTTGGTCACAGGTTGCTGTGTACATGGGGAAACGTGATTTTGTTGATCATGTGAACTCAGTGGAACCAGTGGGTGAGTTGGAGAGTCATGAATATGAACAGTTTTACTGTTGTTCATTCATTCATTTAGTTTGTTTCTCTGAGCCCTTCACTGTGACACATTATCTCTTCTGGATCTCTCTTGTTAATGTGCATCTCTTTCGCTCTCCTGTAACAGATGGTGTTGTCCTTATAGACCCAGAACTGCTGAAAGGCAAAAAAGGTAGATCTCCCTTCATTCCACAGACATGTGATGAATGTGAACTATTAGTGATGAGGCAGCACTGCGTTCATAACTTGGGATAAGCAAATGATCACAGCTTAATACTATTAAGGCAGATTAAAGTGTCAATATAAAAGTCTCAGCTATTAAAACACCCTATGTGTTGTATGTAAAAGTTTGAACACCCCTTCCCTGATAACATGTCATGTTGATTTCCTTAGTGAAAATAATTCACCGCATCTTCTACAGAGAGCACGGTTTCTGAGCATTTCGATGCACAGCTACTGCTTATTTTATTTAGTATGAGTTTAACATACCTGATAAAAAATGAAACATAAATTATATAATGTGCCGTAACTTTTGCACAGGCCACATTATCTTATTTTTACGTTATTTAATTTAAGTTTTAATTGTGCATTAAAATAAGCAGAAGCGTGTGTAGAGGATATCACTTAGAAAATCAGCAAAACATTATTTTCCTGCAAAACTTTTGCATTAAAAAATTATTTTTTAAAAAGTTGCTTCTAAAAAATGATTACTTTTCCCATTCCTAGCATACACCCCGATCTAAAATTTGGAGACAACTTTAAAAAGTTTTATGAAATGTTTGATTTCACTGTTGCAATGATTGAGCATTAAGCAGCTCTGTGCTAATCTCATGTGTACATTTATCCTCAATGTTCAGCTTCCCATTCACCAACGTGGTCTTAAGAGCAGGTTTCACATAAATAATGATGTGAGACTTTTCTAGACTGATGTTAAAAGTACTTTTTGGCCCAAAAAGGATTAACCAGCCTTATTGTGTTCTTATTACTGTATATTAATTTTTTGTCATATAACAGTGAACATATGAAAACAGCACTGTTTAATGCAAAATCTTTCACTTAATAAGTACTTCTTGGTCACCAAATTACCACCGAGTCTTATTTAGGACCAATCCAGTGGTGCCCTCTTCTTGCGCTGGGGCTGAATCTCAACTGGCTCCCTGCTCCCTACATAGTGCACTATGTAGGAATTTAAATACTGGATCTTGCACCCCAGCAGTGCACAGTACCCACAAGATCACAGACACATCCGTACTTGATAAATGATGCACTATTTGACTGTAGAGGCTAGAATTTTAAAACGGCCATAGCTAGCCCACTATTTAGGGAATACAGAGCCGGTTGGGGTTCCAGTCAGGGCCTCTTCTTACTGAAACATAAACATCTAAAGCATGTAATCCTTTCAAGTGACATTCTGTAGACTTTTAAACTGCCATTTTACAGTTAATTATACAGTAAGTACATTAATTCAGGTCTGTGATATTAATGTTGGAGGTGTTTAGGCTGTTTGCTATCTTTTAGCCTGTTAGATAGCTGACCTGCCTAGTTCTAGTTAAGAACATAAGTTGCCAGCCAGCCAATTCAGTTGCTATTAGGTCATAGGTGTGCATATATCATGGATTTTACAACAGCTTTGAACGCGGCTCATCCAATCACATTTTAAGACCTGAACTATCCATTTTATAACCAGCTTTATTGCGTCTTTATTATTGTATATTATTCAGTAACTACAGTGACTACAATGACATCTAGAGTTGTGAGATATGTGGGATTATTACAATCTGATGAGGTGATAACGTGGATGTTGCGATCCGTAGCGTATGTCGCCTTGTCCTGCATGTTCCGGTATGGCCGAGATGACATGGATGTGTTGGGACTCTCGTTCCGGCGGGACATTTACCTCTCCACTAGGCAGATCTACCCTGCACTGCAGGACAAGAAACAGTGCACTCTCACCAAGGTGCAGGAGAAACTCCTACGCAAACTGGGAGACAACGCCTACCCCTTTTTCTTCGAGGTGAGCAGACCCCAAAATACATCTTTAGAACCCTTGAACTTCCATTCTTCACTCTCATAGCTCAAAGTTGTAATGCAGTAACTGAATAATAAACCTCGGGATGTGGACGTACAAAGGATATTAATCTAAAGTGGTCCAAAGAATGAATGATGAGTCTGTTATACTGTTATAACACAGCCTTGTGCTGCCCAGAGACTAAGTGTATTCTTAAAGGGCCCATATCCTACACTTCTTTCTTTATCTCTATTATTACAATTAAACAGACTATTTTTGTTGGTTTGCTTTTCAGACTGAAATATGTAAATGAGCTCTGTTCTGAATGGCTAGTTCCAAAATCAGGCTCAACTTAACTCCTTTTAACAATGGAGTAATTGGGCGGGGCTAAACTGCTGTAGAATGAATAGGCCGAACTCAAAAAGTTACATTTGACTAAATATCTACCAAACTGACCATAATTCTTTAACTCTAAACCTGCTCTAAGCTTAACCTTAATCTAGCCCTAAACCCAGTCTCAGCCCTAACCCTGGTCCAATTCATAACCCCAACCCCACCTCTGTTTAGAATCAAGAGGTAGTTTGTTAACAATTGAACATCTATAGATAATCTATAGATGACTGCAATGGACTATCCAAATAAAGTGAGACCTAATTAAGTTCTAAAAAGTAATTATAACTTAAAATGGCCTGATTGCGTAAACATGTGCCAACTAATTGCCTCAGAAGATGCAAGTCATGAATGAACATGCAATTAAATATATAAGGTACACTAACTGCTGTGTTCTGCTATGAACACCGATGTGATTGTTGATATGAAATAATATTAACTAATGGGCTACTTCATTTGGCTTCAAAATGATCAGATTTTATTATGTTAATAGAATTAACTCACTGTAAAGAAAACAAATAAAAACATGCTAAAAGTTAGAGCTAATTAACACAAGCCAACAAAGCTGCTAAGAAAGCTCAGAAGGTCCACACTTGATCTGTTCACTATAGCATTATTGTGTAACAGTTCACTTAATGGGGTTTAGAGTGGTCTATTAAAATGAAAATTAAATAAATATAAAAAAGTTACATTGAATAGTTTTGCTTTGTTTGTTAAGTGACCCTTATTAGGCCTAAATTAGGGAAATTTCACCACCACATTTTGGCTCGTCTATGCAGTGAAACCCCCCCCCCACCCCCCCCACACACACACACACACACACACACACACTAGTGAATACACCCACTAGGGGCAGTGGGCACATTTGCCCAGTGCAGTGGGCAGCCCTATCCACGGTGCCCAGGGAGCAGTTGTGGGTTAGGTGCGTTGCTCAAGGGCACTTCAGTCATGTCCTGTCAGCTCACAAGATCAAACTGGCGACCTCCTGTCATAGGGCTGGTTCTCTAACCTCCAGCCCATGACTTTTCTTCTTGCACCAACTTTTGGCTTTACACAGTCCTGTGAAACTCTAAAACAATACAATTCCCAATTTTACCATACAAGGTCTGAGTATTTCAGAAACTGCTGATCTACTGGGATTTTCGCACACAACCATCTCTAGGGTTTACAGAGAACGAGTACGAAAGAGAGAGAATATCCAGTGAGCGGTCAGTTGTCAGAGGAGGTCAGAGGAGAATGGGCAGACTGGTTCCAGATGATAGAAAGGCAGCAGGAACTCAAATAGCCAACCAAAATCTCTGAGGAACGTTTTCAACACCTTGTTGAAAGTCTGCCATGAAGAATTAAGGCAGTTCTGAAGGAAAAAGGGGGTCCAACCTTTTACTAGTAAGGTGTACCTAATAAAATGGTACAGTATGAATAAAACAGTGTAAAAAACAGTATATATACATACATACATATACTGCAGCAGTTCAGCTTTGATCATTTAGCCTTATGGTATAAGTGATGTAGCTTAGATTGCTTTTTAAACAAGGCATAATATGAATCAGAACAGCTTTTACATATATCATATATTACATATACAGTATATAGGACACATATCAAACTAATGTAAATGCAAAAGTAAAAAAAAAAAAACTGTTTAGTTCTAAGCAAAAAATAAACAGAGGTTGGAAGATGGTCGTGGTCCCAGTCAGAAAATTGAACCTCAAGGAAAAATAAGGAAATTTTAAGATACATGCCTTTTATTAGGTTTTAACACTTGGAAACATTTCCAAACTTGTATATTATGCATTAAAACCTAGCTCTCCATGTTGACTTTGCAGTGCAAGTGATGCATGCACTCGGTTTATCGTCCGTGTCAGAACAAAACCTTGTTTCTCCATTTTTGTTTTTTTCCTTTATTGATATAATTTGCAAATAGCAGCTGTCCTTGATATTGTGTGAACATTCCATGAAGATACGACCAGCAGAAATGGTCCAAAAGATTCTTAACATTTTTTCTTTCTCCTGCAAAGTTACTGTTTTGGAGATATGCGGTTTTTGTCAGACAGTAACGATAGCCTTTCATAATAATGCTCATGCAATATTGACATCTGTCTCCATCACATTACTCAGGGATTTAACATGTGATTCATCTGCTCTGTTTCAGTTCCCTGATAACCTGCCGTGCTCTGTGGGTCTGCAGCCGGCTCCTAAAGACGTGGGGAAGGTGAGCGGTGCTTACTTCAAACTTCCCTTTCAACATTTCAGGTCAACTTTATATAATCTAACCTGCCACAAGCCTCTGAGCAACACTGTCCATTTCCACAGCACTGCGCTGTTGAGTTCGAGGTGAAGGCCTTCAGCGCTGAGAGTCAGGACGCTAAGGTCCGCAAACGGTCAGTCTAAACGTCCCTATATGTCGCAGTATAACTGTATAACCAGTAAAACCCAGCTGTGAATGCAGCAGCACTTGTAAAATATGTACGAGGGTCAAGTTGATTTTAAGTGTTTCTGAGATGAAGAACTTCTGAAGAGCACTATGTGTGTTCATCAGAAGAAGAACCGGCTCTACCTGTTAAGCAATACAAGCAGCTGCTTAGAGCACCTTGCCCACCAACACATTTTGAGGTATTTTAAGTCAGAATGAGGGGTGAGTGACTGGTTAATAATGCCTTAAAAAAGAGAAGAAGCTAAAATATAAAGGTGTATTTTGGTTTCAATTTAAGATGTTAATATTATGGCTTTTTTTTCGGCTTTTGGTCAGAAAATGAAAAGGAGCCAGTCTGTGCAGAGAATGCTGAGATGCCATTAGAACCCCGTTACCCTAAAATAATCAGCAATAATCAAAGTTGACAGGTTTTTTTTTGTTTTGTTTTTCTTATAGACAATTAACAACACACTTAAATATTAAAATCGAATTTTTTGTTTTTATTAGTTTACAGTAAATCAACCAGCTGTAACAGCACAGATTGAATCAGATGCTTGCGGTAAAAATGATCAAGAGAGGCTTTACTGATGGAGACGTAATCCAAGCCTGCAGTCGCAAAGCAGGCCTGGGTCAAAACCAGAAAGCTCAGCCAGAAAACAAACATAACCATAGGCAGTCAATCCAGAGGTCAAGGCAAAAGATGTCCAGAATACAGTCCAAAAGGTCAGAACACGGTCAGATAGCCAAAGGCAGACAATCCAAAGGGTTAAGCAAAAAGACGTAATCGGAAGAAACAGGCAACAAGGTCATAAACAAGAAGGCAGACACCCAACGAAATGTTCAGTAGATCGATAATGATACACCTCACAGTCTGTCTGAGCTAAAGCTTATAAGCTATACCAAAGATATCACATGACCTACGTCACAGGTGACGCGAATTAGTATTCAGGAGAGTAAAAGCACTGAGTGGATTGTGAAGGCAGGTTAGAGGTTGCAGGAGTCATGTGATCTCCCAGAGGTGTCTGGGAGATGGAGTCCGGGTGAGTGTCAGAGCCTGAGGGATGCGTGACATTAGCAAGTCATCTGATATCATATAAACAAAGTTTGGATTCTTAGGAACTTTTATTTAAGACTATTTATAGGATTTATAAGTATAAATGTTTGGATCATGTAAAGACTGGTCCTTATTCACACAACAGTTCAACAAATCTTTTCCAGATTAAACATAAACAAAATTTATACAGTCATAATAGTGTCAAATAGACAGCTAAAATCTGAAGAGGACACATCAAATAAGTTACTAACTTTTATAGACTGAAACGACAGCTTAAGGCCTTAGAGGAAAACTTATTCTCTCCACCGGTCTGGAGAATCTGCTTAGGACCCCCAAAATGCAGGTGGGGCCTGGATCTACCCTGTTATCTCGCTTCATTAAAACCAAACCAATTAATTTATTATAGAGTAAAACCAGTTAGAACTGCTTGTTACCACATGAACTATATTAATTAGGTGCTATGCTTACTTTCAACTATCGCTGACCTTCTGGTGTGTCTCCTGCAGGAGTACAGTCCATCTGATGATCCGTAAGGTGCAGTTCGCCCCAGAGAAGACAGGTCCAGCTCCCTCAATGTCCATCACCCGTGACTTCCTCATGTCTGATAAGCCCCTGCATGTGGAGGCAAGCCTGGAGAAGCAGGTGGGTGGTCTGAAAAGTATGCTGTTGTTGATTGATTTCCAGGATTGTTTCATGCGGTCAGAGGGTTTTTTTCTGTGCACAGCGTTGATTGAACGCTGGGTCAGTTTTGGGGTTTAGGCCCACAGATTTGACGGAGACCTTCCAATCTGTTAGACAAAGTGGCCTAGCTGGTAACGTCATGTGCAGTTTTCATTCGTGTCACTGTGTAACGTATTGCAGGGTGATGAGTTGATTGTTTAATGAAAAAAATCTCAAACGTCTTGCAGACTTTTTATCATGGGGAGCCAATACACGTACGGGTCAACATCAACAACGAGTCCAACAAATCTGTGAAGAACCTCATTCTCTCGGGTGAGTGCAGAAGTAAACACACTAATAAGTTTTAGACGTTTGTCAACATATCCTTTGAAGTGGTGTGTCATTCTGTAGCCGGCTTATTAGGAACTCAAAGTCTAGGCTGTTTTTTCTGTGAGAAAAATGAACAATGTTTTCAAAAATGTTCCAAAAATGTTCCGAAGCCAATGAGTTTTGCAGTACACATGTTTTCCCGCTTAATGTCACTGGGCCCACTGGATTACAAGGTAACAAGGTGCCGAAGCACAACCAGTGCTACATTCAAGCTAACACTACCTAATTAACATCATAGGAATGGCAACCTCAACAAAATACCCCCTCCCCAGAAATATAGCAATATTTGTCAAATGTAGCATCTAAATGTCTTTGATAATAGTAGCCAAAGGTTTGAGCAGCTAATCCTGGCATATAATAGAGCTGAAGTTCAATAGTAGACCTTTCTTCTTTATATAGTTATAAACCATGATCATGCATTTTATCATCATTTCCGCTGCCGTATGAACCGTATTGTACTCGTGCTGAATTTGGTTACCCTTCTTGCTGGGGTACCAAGCGTACCAAGTTGGAATGTACAAGCGGAGCTGGTAAAGGCGCAAACCCTGACTTAGGGCTGAAGAATTTGGGTATGTTACAACCTCAAAGGTTTACTGGATTTTAAAAGAAGTCATACATTTAAAAAAAAGCCAAACACCAACCCAACCGCCATGCCAGTGACCTACATAAGATGGCAAAATATCAACATTTTTTGATTTCATTAATCAGACTTGAATGGCCATTTTTTGAAGGCAACAGAGTAAGATAGCAGAAAAGATGTTGTTTACAAGATTGTTTACGTTGTTTATATCAGCTATCTACTAGGTACAATATAGAAATATAATAAAAGAAGATACATGACTTCAGAGGAGAGCTAACCCCCAAAACAACCTAGTATCAATCAAACTAACTTACCTAGGATGAAAAGAAAAATGAAAAAACAACTACCCTGCCTCCCTGAACCAAACCAAGAAAAAACATAGCAAGCAAAACAGGGCGCTCACCCCCTGCGTTAGAGAAAGACTTACATGATTCATTAATCAAGGGCTGATTAAGACAAGCTGACCCAAGGTGCTGGGTTTGATCTGGTCAGTAGGAGAGCAGCCAATTGCTGCAGCCAATCAGAAATCTCCAAGTGCAGGTCCTTGTAAAAGAATAGGTGGAACATGGAAAAGAGAAAGGCAATAAGGTAAAGCAGCAAAATAATGCTTTTCTAATCAATATTGCTAATGCAATTCAAATTGTGTTTCTTTTCTATTAACTAAAGGCCTGGTACTTTGGCCAAGAAGAGCAGAATATCATTTTTGTGGCTTGAGGCTTGAACACAGAATGTAGTACCCCACACTGCCAGTTAGCTTATAGCAATAACAATATCATCACAATAATGATAAAATACCATCATATTGTTCACCTCTTCATGGTTGTTTGGTTGCTTTTGTTTGATCTAATTCATTTACAGGCAGATTACAAACTTCATGTTTTAAAGCTTAAGAAAATATAATATATTACATATAAACATATAACATAATATGGACTACAATTAAAATGGCAGCTTGTGTGATTTGAAAATTGCGCTCTCAAATTATGATTTCAATATGAAATTAATGCATCTTTCAGCCATACCCATCCATCCATCCATCCATCCACTCCATTTTCTAAGCAGCTTCTCTGTCAGGGTCACGGGGGGTGCTAGAGCCTATCCCAGCAGTCTTCGGCGGAAGGCAGGATACACCCTGGACAGGTTGTCAGTCCATCGCAGGGCAGACAGACAGACACAGACAGTCACTCACACCCAGGGGCAATTTAGCATCTCCAATTGGCCTGACTGCATGTCTTTGGACTGTGGGAGGAAACCCACACAGACACAGGGAGAACATGCAAACTCCACACAGAGAGGACCCTGATCACCCGGCCGGGGAATCGAACCCACGCCACCGTGCCGCCCCCTCAGCCCTACCCTGACTGGTCAAATGCAATCATAATAGGATGGTCACATAGTGTCACCAGAGTCAGGTGACCACCTTAAAAAAACACTAGTTGGCCAGAGTCGCTGTGTGATTCTCACAGAAAACTAAATGCGGCAAAAAGAAAGTCAGAACCTGAAACTCCTCCATTATTGTTTGTGTTTACTCTTAACACTAGATTCACGTTCAAAATAATGTGACCACACAAGCTAAAGAGAACTCCACCTACTTTCACAGCTTGTTTGGTGGGACACTGCTACTTGACCAGACCAGGGCAGGGATAGTACTGGGTTCGGATTTGTAACTGTACTGTGCTGTACTGTGCTGTACTGTGCTGTACTCTGCTGTACTGTGCTGTACTGTGCTGTACTCTGCTGTACTGTGCTGTACTGTGCTGTACTCTGCTGTACTGTGCTGTATCGTACTGAAACACTTTTACTTTCATGTGGCATAACTTCTGTGCACAGGAACATTTACATTTACAGCATTTAGCAGACGCTCTTATCCAGAGCGACTTACAAGAAGTGCAGTCCTGAGCTCAGGTACTGCTAGATGCAAAAGTCAGTGTAGATACCTGGAAAAAAGGAACAGAGTTGAACACTGAACTCTGTGCCATGCAGTGCCATGCAATACAATACAATAAACTACAATACACAGTGCATTCAACAATAAAGTAAACTACAAAAACACAGAGCAATACAATAAAATATGATATACAAGTGGAGCACAGCATTATTAATAATGGAACATTAGCTAGCTTTTAGCATGTATGTAGCATTATTCACATTTTGGTTTTGGTTTATTTATCATATTACACCACGGAGGCAATTTTCAAAAATACAACTTTGTTTTTCAATAAAGAAAACCAGCTTAGACCCGGAGTTCCTAATAAGGGAATGACTCTGATGGCAGAATAACGCACTTCAGACAACTGATACACATTAAATGTCTGGACCACAAATAAAATAATCTCATCTCTCTGGTTCTGTGCTTTTCAGTGGACCAAATCGCCACTGTTGTGCTGTACTCCAACGACAGCTACATGAAGTCAGTGGACCTGTTGGAATCTGAGTGAGTGTCTGAATCACTGGCTGTGTTTACATGCAAAGATTTGAATACATTCCAATTATAGATTAAGACTGAGGTGTTATGCACATGCGTAGAGAACCACTCAGGTCCAGTCAGAGTGAGATGAGCAGCAGTGAGCAGTGCTTGTGCTTTTAATTACTTTAAAATGACGTCAGACTCAGGAAAACGTCCTTCACATGTCCTTATTAAAGAAGGCCGAGAGGAAGACGTCGTGTTCTGAGACATTTAAGTTGGACACCCATCCCACAGCCGTCTTTTAAAGATCAGAGCATGAACTTCGTCTCCTCTGCAGACCAGTTTCTGCTCCGCTGTGTTGAACGTTATAAACTTTCTCTATAACGCGACGCACATGATCAGAACGTACTTACTCTATCCGATAGGGAATGTAATTGGATACAGGCGTTTATACAGGTATTTTTATTCTATTTAACAGATTATATATAGGATTACCCAGCTTGTTCAGTCGGATAGAAACTGTATTCTGAATATCCTCAACCAGAGTAGTTTATTCCGATTGTGGTGTATACATGGACGTATTCTATTCCGATTGAGCTATTATTAACAGATCATTAGGCTGCATGTAAACATGACTAAAGGAGAAGGGATGGTGTTTTGGGTATTAAAGGGCTCACATTACCAAAAAACTGATTTTAACGGCGAAAGAGTTTGATGTTGCATGTAAACATTGTTTAAAACATGTCTAACTTAGCTGCAAAAATCCCAACCAGGACAGAGGTTATTTACATATATTAGCCATAAAGGCGCAGCAACAAAAGGAAAAACATACCTTCAAACAAACAGTATAATTCTAAAGCATAAAGAGAGGCTGGAAAACGGTACTGTAAAATTAATTATGACACTTTTTGGCATGTAAAACCAGAGGTGTAAAATCCAGGTCCAGAAAGGAAAAATCCTTCCCAGGATTTTGTTCCAACAGGTTGGCTTCTCTAGTTAGATCACACCACCAGCAGAGCTGTCCAGGCAGTTAGAACCAAATCCTGGCAAGGATTTTTACTTTCTGGACCTGAGTTTTACACCTCTGTGTAAAACCACACAAACATCCACAAAAGTGGACCTCTGCAGACAAAATAAATGGAAGAAAATGCATGAAATGTATGTAACTGAAGGATTCTGATTTGATCTGTCTCAAACCTTTCTGTTGGTCCAGAGAATATTTGGAAGCAGGTGAGAAAATGGAGAAGGTGTACACACTGCTCCCCCTGCTGGCCAATAACAAGAAAAGGCGGGGCATTGCTCTTGATGGAAAACTGAAGCATGAAGACACCAATCTTGCCTCAAGTAGCGTGTGAGCTTGTTTCTGTTGTTTATGGACTTGTATGCTAACAAGGCAGGACTTCAAAAGAAAGATGGGCAGATAATGAACTCACTGGCCACATTATTGGAAACCCCTACCTTGTAGCTCCACCTCACTGGTGTACAGTTAGAGACTGCTGTTCATCTGTTGATGCAGTGTTTGTGTTAGCCATCCTCTAGCCCTAAGTCACTGGCCAGTCTCTGACCACACAGTAGCTGTAGCTTATCAGAAACTGACCAGTGGGCTAGAGGTCCAGGTTCGAGGTATTCATTATATAATTTGTGGTCTTATGGAATAGAGTTGCATGAAATTTTTGCAAAGCCTAATCTGAGAAATGGTAACTTTACAGGAAAAAGAAATAAACAGTCAAACGTTCATGTAAGTGACTGTGATAATATTTTTATTCCAAGTTTATCTGTTAGTCCATTCATCATGAAATGCTCACACGAAGAGTCACCACATATAAGGTCAGTGGTGCGCAAGAGCAGACGTACGTGGTAAATGCTTCATGGTCAATTTTCTGATCTGTGCTTCTGCTGTAGAATTAAAGAGGGGGTCCTGAAGGAGGTGCTGGGGATCTTGGTGTCCTACAGAGTCACGGTGAAGCTCATCGTGGGCGGGTGAGTGTGATCATTAACCATAATCTCATCCATTAGCAGTTAAACGCTGTGAAAAAAGAGGGCCACACTTTATTTGGATGGTCCATTATAGATGCTCTTCAGATACTTAAATCATTAACAGACCTCTGGTGATACTCAGTTGATTATCAATGGTTAGGATTAGGATTAGGTGTAGGTTTTGGCTTGAGGTTAGGGTCAGCGTTAGGCTTAGGCTTTGGGATAGATTTAAGTAAATCACACTGAACTTGTTTTAGTTGAATGTTACTTAAAGACACTACATACTTACAAAGCATCTACAATGGACCACCCAATTAACACTCAACTTAAAGCTGAGTTGCATTTAATTGGCAATTGACATTCAATGTTACTTATATATACGCTGCATTTACAAAGCACCTACAGGGGACCATCCAAATAAAGTGACACCAAAAAGATAAGCTGAAATGCAAGAGATAAACTCTTTGAGGAGATAATGAGCCAGTACTAGTGAAACTATCTATCCAAGCAGGAAAATCATTTTACTTGACAAGAAATTTTAAAATTTGATTGGCTCCAGTCTAGAAATACTGTAAGTAGCTCGGATAACTGTCCAAGTGTTTGAAATAAATAGAAAATGCTGCTTTTTAGATTATTTATTTAGATGAATTGAGATCAGACTTGCTACAGCATTGTAATAAGTGAAATACACTTTATCCTTAATTCAACATTTTGCATTATTAATTTTAGCACATTGTAAAAAAAAATGAAGGCCAGGGAATAAAAAATATATCACTAGTTTAAGTGAAAATGACTGAATATTAGTGGAGTTTGATTACACTTTTACTTAAAACAAGTTGGCTCATCCTGAAACACATTGGCCTAAATCCAGAATTAACTTAAAACTAGTCCATAGTCTCAGAACAGACATTGTAAAAGGCACAATTTTACTGAAATCATAACCATAAAGTCACATAAAGTGATATTTTCCTCAACATTAATTTCCTGATGCATGTTGGGCCACTGCCACTGAACGTTTTAATATGCTTTATTTGCACTGCAACAAATAACACATACTTAAATGTAGCCAATATATCTGATATTTCTTATTATGTGATTGACAGACATATTACAAGACTATTTAGCCTTTTTCTAGACATTTTTACTTGTTACAAATCCTTTTAACTAGTAAAAGTATCTTAATCATTTGGGCAGATCATTTCATGTAGTTTGAGGAATAACGCAGATAGTTTAGCTCATATAAAGAAATCATGCTTGAAAGCAGTAAAATGAATGTAAAATGATTAAGACACAAGATAAAATTACTCAAAACAAGTGAAAATGTCTAGAAATAAGTTAAATAATCTTATAGTATTCTTATAACAATCTCATAATGAGAAAGTTTAGATATATTGACTAGATTTAAGATTTTAAGATTTTAGACATCATTTTTTCTGTGTGTGATTCTTAAATCAGTTTTTCAGTGGAACAGAATAATATGAATTGGCACCTTAGCTAATCTAGCTTGTTTTACCAATAAAGTACTCAATTTTAAGATTTCCTAATTAACTGAGGCGTACACTGTTAGAAATAAAGGTTCTGTTCAGGCACATTCTTCATTCATCAAGGTACAAACCATGTAAATATACCCTCTAAAGGTACAACAGTGGTTTTAAGGTCCAATCGTGCACCTTAAATAAGTTTTTCTCAGTGAACAATTACATGTTTGTACCTTTATGTTCCCTGACTAGAGGTACTGAAATGTACCCTTGAGGGTTCCACCCCAGTGACAGTGTAGTATCTTTATTTCTGAGTGTATAAGACTATTAATTATTAAAAATCACCCTTATTAGTCCCACAACAGGGAAATTTCACCTCCACGTTTAACCCATCCATGCAGTGAAACACCAAATACACACTAGTGAGCACACACACACACTAGGGGGCTGTGAGCACACTCGCCCGGTGGGCAGCCTTATCCACAGCACCTGGGGGTCAGGTGCTTTGCTTAAGGGGAACCTCAGTCACATCCTGTCAGCTCAGGGAATCAAACTGGCAACCTTCTGGTCACAAGGCTGGTTCCTAACCTCCAACCCACGACTGCCCCCAGATTCATAATCAATTTGAGAATATACCATGAATTCAAAGATAAAAACTAGCAAATAACTTTTAAAACAAGATCATTAATCTCATATTTCCAGGTTTCCAGGTTAATTCCATATTTCCACAGACAAATTTGCAGTTTAGCTCCCTGCATGAAACCTGTGATTGACTCTTTGTGTTTTTGTTCTTTGTGTTTTTGTCTCCCACAGGCTGGTGGGCACCAGGTGAGCATTATATGATACTGTAATTCTGTAGCTGCAGTATTGTGAGTAGAATAATGTTGCGTGAATAATACCGCTGTCGTAACAAAGCCTTATCTCCCAAATGGCAAATCAAGAGGAAACTTCTTACTGTTCATAATAAGATTTTATTCCAGCACTGCAAAAAACTAAATATTAGCAAGTGCAGTCATCTCATATCAGGACAATAAAAAAACATTATTTAATTTATTTCATGAACAACTATCCTTCTCACTTAAAAATGTTACCTTACTTTAAGTCATTTATGGGCAGTGGTGGACGAAGTATGCAAATCCTGTGCTTGAGATAAAGTAGAGACGCCCAAGGTAAAATATTACTGCAGTAACATTAGAATTTCCTCCCTTTAGACCTCCACTTGAGTAAAAGTACAAAAGTATTTACCTTCAAATGTACTTAACTATAAAGTAAAAGTACTAAAAGAGTAATTCTGGCTCTGATGTCCTGTTATCATTTTTATAACCAGACTGGCTTCATGAACTCATTTCAGGTGAAAGTCCTCCAGCGTCTCTCTTGGTAAACCAGTCTTTTAATAGAACGTCATTAATTAGTGACGCTGACGTCTATTAAAATGATCAGAAGCACAAAACACTGAAGGTAAACAGTTTCCATCAGGGAGAACCGAGTGGCTCTGAAATCACTTTTTACACACAAGCAAAGTTTCAGTTTCAGATTTATTTACAACTTAGTTCCAAGTTTAAGTTGAATAAAAACTGGCTTTAAACTCAGGATCACAGATGAGCTCCTTTACTATGTTGATCTGTCGGCCTCTGTTCATAAACATAAACCAGCCCAAACTCATTTACTATAAAATGAAATGGTGTTTGTAGAAATTCAGAAAAAAGCCGCGTCAGTCTCGACTGCATATGTGGACATATTTCTATATTGAGCTCTATTTACACAAAGTTAGGTTAGTTCATCATTTATGTTGAACAGACTCTCCCAAAGTTTTACGCTGCTGCGCTGACGTTGAACCGCGTGCTGCACTGGGTCGGTATGACCAACAGGTCAAAACCAGCTCTAAACAAAGTGACCGCTGGGCCCTGATTGGTGCTCTGGCTTTGCGCTTCTTTCGTTTTGACATGTTTCGTTTTTATACACACAGAAACCAAAAGGAACGACAGATTTCTCAAAATGTAGGAGGAAAAAGTCGGATATTAGACTCTGAAATGTAGTGGAGTGAAAGGAAAAAGTCACAGAAAATGGAGAAACTTCAGTACAGATACACCAAAAATACTAAAGTACAGAAACTAATTACATTTACTCAGTTACTCAGTTACTGTCCACCAGTGTCACTTATCAGGTTATGATAGCTGTGTCAACAATTACTGTGATATGAGGACTTTTTCATTTGTTTCAAGAAGTAGCCCCGCTTATATTGTCTTTCTTCAGGGATGCTAAAACACTTATTAAGTCACTATATTGTTGTTATGTTAATGGTTTATTGATTTTTTTATTTACTATTATTATTATTATTATTATTTATTTTATTATCTATTATTTTTATTTTCTATTATTATTTTTAATACTATTATTTCTTTTTAGCATTTGTTATGTTTTTACTTTTTTCCCTGACCTCTGTATTGGCTCCACTGTAAATGAGGGTCTCCCCAAATGTCCTCTGAGTTTATATAAAGGTTGATTGATTGATTGATTGATTGATTGATTGATTGATTGATTGATTGATTGATTGATTGATTGATGAACTGTATTTACAGAGCTATGAGAAAATCTAATTATGATTATTTTTTTTATCACCAGCGAGGTTGGACTGGAGTTGCCATTCCAGCTTATGCACCCGAAGCCTGATTCAGGTATTATATGTTCTGTGTTCTGTGTTCTCAACAGTAATAGTGTGTTCTCATTTTTAACACTGTGTATTCAACATTTCATCTACCCTCTTTCTCTCTTTTGGGCTTCTTGAAGTGAAAGAAAGGTCAGTCTTCCAATAATGTGTTCCAGGTTACGCAATCAGAGCCCCTTTTCAGTTACACAATCTGTCTGAACAGAGCGTATCGCTCATTGTTGTTTATGGTAGAGTCATGTGTCGGTATTTCTTTATCTGTGCTACATCTGCTGCCATTGCTTCTGCCATTTCTCCTGTACAGCGAGGAGGAAGAGATGGTGTTTGAGGAGTTCAAGCGAGCCAACCTAAAAGGCATGAAGGAGGACGAGGAGGAAGGGAATATTTCTGCGGGTGAGCCTTGAGGAACGCTCGGAGAACACGGGCTTCTCGAAGAGCATGGCCAACCGGATTACTGAAGTTAGAAGACAATAGAGAGAAGACTGCACTGAAATGCATAGTGGCTGAGATCGTAAACTGGGAGGAGTTTGTCTGTTAGCGCACTAAAAACAGTGGTGTTCCAGACCTGGTCCTGGATCACACCTGGAAAGGCTGGTTCTCACTATCAGCAGTCACTTAGGGTCTCCGTGCTGCTAGAGCACCACAACACGTAGTGGGTTAGATTACAATTAAGCATTAAAAAGTAACAATGCTTTCAAAAAGAGACAATATCTTAAATCTAGTCCATTATGTTTAATATTTCTCATTCCGAGGCTGTTGAAACATATTTGAAGGTTAAATATGATAAGAAATCATATATTATAAGACTTATAGAAGTCATTGTATATAGTGAAACTCCTATTTTGTTGGGAGACGTTTGGGCTTCTTTGGTCAAAAAACAAGCAAAATCATCTGCCGATAGAATAAAAAAGTCCCTCTACACTCTTAAAAAAGGTTCTTCAAGGGTTCTTTAGTAAAGAAAATGGTTCTGTGTAGAACCATGAACACTCAAAGAACACTTTGCATGATTAAAGGGTTCTTTACACCAAGAAAGGGTTCCTTAGATTGAGGGAAACGTGCATGAATGTGCTATAGATAGTTCTACATAGAGCTTTTTTGAAAAGGGTTCTATATAATGCCCAAAAGGGTTCTTCTACCTTTACAAGCCTGACATCGTACCAATAGAAGAACCCCATTGGGTGCTACATAGAATCATTTTCAAAAAGGTTCTATATAGAACCATCTACAGCACGTTCTCCATCAATCTGAAGAACCTTTTCATGACACAAAGAAACCTATAATTGCACAAAGGATTCTTTGAGTGTTCACAGTTCTATCTACACTCTTATAAAAGATGGTTCTTCAAGGGTTCTTCAGTAAAGGAAATGGATCTGTATGGTTCTTCAAATTGAAGGAAACATGCATGAATGTGCTATAGATGGTTCTATATGGAACCTGTTTGAAAAGGGATCTATGCAGCACCCAAAATGGTTCTGCTATTGCAACAAGCTTGACGAGAACCCTTTTGGGTGCTATATAGAACAATATACAGCACATTCATGCATGTCTCCCTCAATCTGAAGAACTTTTTCTTGAAGCAAAGAAGCCTTTTATTGTGTAAAGGGTTCTTTGAGTGTTCATGGTGCTTTATAGAACCATTGAAGAAGCATCTTTGTTAAGAGTTTAGCGAAATGACTTAAAGCAAGTAAAAATGTCCAGAAATGAGTCAAATAATCGTATAATATTGGTTCAACAGTCTCACCATGAGACTTTTTAGCTGTATTGACTGGATTTAAGAAGATTTCACTGCATGTGATGTCATTTTTGGCAATGTAGAACCACAAATGTTCAGCTGGAACTGTTTGGCACACGAATGGTTTACCATGGGCTGTGTTACTGTGGCAGACGGAACTGTCTACAGGCGTGTTTTTAGGGATACAGTCAACATAGGTAGAAAGAATAAGTACGATTGTTCAGTACCTGGAATAAAGTAGATCTAATAGCTGTAGTATAATGATTTATTTGATTGAATCCAGACGTAATAAACTACACTGTACCCAAAGATAAGACAACACAAGCCAACATTACTTCTATCCAGATTTTATTTAGGATAAATAGAGAGAAAATGAGATTTTTACACATCAAAAAATCAGCAAACAAATCATGACATCAATCATGCTGAAATTAAAGATGATTACAGGCTTATCTCCAGTAATTTACAGTCTGTTCTAGATATCTTATTTTACTTCCAATTGATTCCGTTTCATTTGAATGAATGTTTACAATGTACTAACAATAAACGGGGCATGCATGTCTCTTATTCATCTGTACTGGGTTACTGGGACCGTGATGAATGTGCGAAATATAAACCAATTCATAAGGTAACAAGACAAGCCTCACTGTTATTGTGCTTCAGTCACACAATCAGCTTTTATTTACTCTCCCTCTGGTCCCATCGGGCACTTATTATTTAGCGCAGCTTCCGCTAAACATTAGTGCTCAGTCCATTATAATATCACATTACTAACTGCCTCTCAGGCCACAATAAAGCACCTCTAATTCTTCTCTGTCAGCCCAATACTTTCAGCAAAGCTTTTATCAGTGCTTTCTAAACCTAACAAGGGGCCTTTGCTTATGCCAGGCTCACACACACAGTCTCATACACACACACGCACACACACACACACACACACACACACACACACACACACACACACAGACATATAAACATCGTTCCGGATCATTGACTGCAACAGGATTGCCTGATCTAGCACAGTCATGTTCTCTTATCTTCAACGACTTTAATTCATATTATATGTGTTCATATATCGCAGCTGTCGGAACAAAACCTCGTATCTCCGAAATGGTAACTTTACAGGAGAAACAAAAAATTATTTTTAATGTAAGTCAGTGGAACCAGAATTTTTTCCAAGTCATTTTTGCCCATTTATTTTGGTCCATCCTTCATGAAATTTAAAATGGAGATACAAGGTTTTGTTCCATCAACAGTGATATCACTTTATTAGGCACACCATGCTAGTAAAAGCTTGGACCCCCTTTTGCCTTCAGAACTGCCTTACTTCTTCGTGGCAGACTTTCAACAAGGTGTTGGAAACGTTCCTCAGAGATTTTGGTTGGTTATTTGAGTTTCTGTTGTCTTTCTATCATCTGGAACCAGTCTGCCCGTTCTCCTCTGACCTCTCACATCAACAAGGCATTTTCGTCCACACAACTGACCGCTCACTGGATGTTTCCTCTTTTTCGGACCGTTCTCTGTAAACCATAGAGATGGTTGAGCGTGAAAATTCCAGTAGGTCAGCAGTTTCTGAAATACTCAGACCAGCTCGTCTGGCACCAACAACCACGCCACGTTCAAAGTCACTTAAATCCCCTTTCTTCCCCGTTCTGATGCTCGGTCTGCACTTCAGCAAGTCGTCTTGACCACCTCTACATGCCTAAATGCACTGAGTTGTGGCCGTGTGATTGGCTGATTAGCTGTTTGTGTTAACAAGCAACTGAACTGAAGTGGCCGGTGAGTGTATATAGAATATTCAGGTATATACAAGTCAACAGGAGAAAAAATCACTCAAATTTTTTGAAATGAGTACTTATTTTCCGAAAATATTGACCTTTTCCACATGTAATAACTGGCTATTTTAATAGTATCTCAAAATCTCAACAAAATAATTAATTAGTTTGAGATACTATAATCACTATTTTGAGAAAGTCAACAGTACATGAAAATAAATCTTTATTTTTGTGTATCAAGTCAATATTTCAAGAAAATTATTTTGGAATGCAAAGCCAGTATTTTGAGAAAATGTCATCATTTTAAGATATAACAGCAAAATTTTACAACATTCGTGATTATTTCGAGACACTAAGCAAACGTTTTGAGAAGGGAAGTCATTATTTTGTGATGCTAATTTGATATTTTAAAATAAACAAAAGTCAAAACTATTACATGCTTCTACCAGAAACATTAAAAAATAATAATTCTTCTTAGTGGGAACAGGCTTCCATAATAATCCAGAACAATCTTTACAAATATGAAAATCTTTTCCTGCTATTCACTTGCTGCAAAACACTTTATCTATAATAAGTAAAATTATCTTACATTTAGTCAATAAAATGAAATAATTTTACTTGATAAAATGACCTAAAACAAGTAAAAAATGTCTAGAAATAAGATGAATAATCTTATAATAAGTGCACAACCATCTCAAAAAGGGGAAATATTAGATATATTGACTAGATTTGAGATGATTTCAGCAGAACCTAGAACAACAACTTGTGATTAGGAGACACTTTATTACAAGAGGAAAATTCAGATCATGTTTCCACCAGATTTTATTGAGTTTGGTCCCTTTTTTCACAGTTTAATCGAAGCTCATTTCTAACACAGAAAAAAAGCGCAAGAAATCTGGGGCTGAGAAACGCAACACAAACTTACTCCAGGATAGCAGTCATGCCCACATTCAGCATTGCCATACACCCTGGATTACTGACTGCAATTCATTTCAGTTATGGATAAATAGTGGTTACTTGCAAAATTACATTCAAATGTTTTACAAGAACACAAAACAGAAAGCTACAAAGCTGAGTGTCATACACAGGCAAATGCAATCTAAAAGACTTTCATCTAAAGAAAACAGAACATTTCATCAAAAGGCTGCTAAATATAAAACACTTGAAAATTCATGGAATGTTAGAATAGTCAGAACAAATTTTGCTTATGCATTACAGTTTAATTCACTAGATTAATCTCAATATGTGCACAAATTCTTCACTGGACATGGAGTTGTTGCGACTGAATAAGATTAAGACAAGGTTAAAGTTTCATACAAAGCCATCCAACATTCTCTAAAAGAAGCCATGGCCTCAATTCGCCTAATTTCAGGCAGATTAACTTTACTGTGTAAAACATTCACATCTTTAATCACCCGGCCTGAATTTCAAAGCAATAGACTCAGCTGACTGCACTGCACCACATCCCCAACATGAGTGACTTCAGGTCAGAATAAAACCTTGAATCTCCAAAAATAAAAAACTTTAATGGCAAAGTAAAAAAAACATTCTTAAATTCAATGTAAATTAATCTTACGAGCTCATCTTACACACTGCTAAATAATCTAAATCTAATATTTCTCCTGTTGAAGTTGATGTTAGTTTAATGGAAGTCTATTTACCTTATTTATAGACATTTTTACTTGTTTTAAATAATTTTATTAAGTAAAATTATCTCTCAATATTGACAGATAAGTTTGCTTATTTTAGGAAATGTGCTTGAAACCAGCAAAATTATCAGTATAATGATCATCTACTTAATAAAATGACCTAAAACAAGTAAATAGTGCCTAGAAATAAGCTAGATAATCCTATAATAAGTGCATCAACCTTCTCAAAATGGGAAATATTAGACATATTGACCAGATTTAAGATCATTTCACTTGATAAGAGACCAATTTTTGCTGTGCAGTGTTAGAGTTTTGGTTTAAGTCATTTTGGACCTCTTTTATTGGTAGATTTGTACATTTTGACATTGAATTTTGAGGTTTTGCTCTGACAGTGATGATATATTTTGTTCATCCATCCATCCTTTGTATGAGGATCCTGTGAATGTTACCTGACAAAGCTAAATGATTTTGCTAGAGGTCTGAGATCTAAATAACTAACAGTGCTCAACAGTAGGCAGGATGTCAGGCAGGCATTTTTTTCGACCTTTGCACTGATTTGACCAACTAGATTGCATTTGGTTGCTAGTGTAGCAGATGTTCTGAACTACAAAGAAGACAAAAGTAGGTACAGAGGTATTGATTTGCTTACTACAGAGCTTTTATTGCATGCGCGTGTGTATGAAATATATATATATATGAATCTGTAGAATGTATTTATGGAGCAGGAGTGGCTGGAGCTTCCAGTTCGCCCCAGGTGTATGTCCCATCGATAGGTTCAGACAACTCACGAGATAACGGTACATCACAGCTGTCTGGGTAAAGCAGGAAGCCCGAGAAGGTGCTACTGGCCTCACTATTGGCATACATACCATTACTGGTGGTGTCCCTTACCTGGAGCCACACTTCATCACCCATGCTAAGGTGCAAGACAACCTGTTGAGAGACTGAACCAAGACTGGCCAACTCAGTGCTCTTCACGATGGGTTTGAAGTTATGGAAGAGACCCACTTTGAGCACCCTGGTAAACACTACCAAATGATAGCTAAAGACATAGGTGCCATTTACAGGGGCCTTGTAGATACCCGTAAAGGGGTCGTAGTGAAACTGCATGTTGTAAATGACTGAGGTGAAGGGAATAGGCAAATCTGCCACTGGATAAAGATCAGCCAGTCTTGCTGAGAAAGCTGACTGAATGGCAGGAGAGCAGGGGCCGGGAGGACCCTTCATTCCTACATCTCCTTTTTCACCATTTAGACCATTTGCTCCTGCATGTCCCTGTGGACCCATTTCCCCTTTTTCGCCCCTCAGCCCAGGAGAACCCTGATGTCCATCAGCACCTTTGGCCCCATCCTTGCAGTGGCACACACCCTGTTCTCCTTGATCCCCTTTGTGTCCATCTTTGCCTGGAATGCCAGACACACCAACCTCGCCCTTATCTCCTTTCTGGCCTTTCATCCCAGGCATTCCCACCGTCCCTGGCAGGCCTCTTGGCCCAACAATTCCCGGCAGGCCAACTTCTCCTGGAGGTCCACGAATAGATTCACATGACGCAGGACACTGCCCAGGTTCTCCAGGTAGCCCTTGGACCCCTGGCCTTCCATCCACACCCATGTCCCCTTTATCACCTGAAGCACAAGGTTCAGCTCAAGAGTGAAAATGTTTGGTGTCGTACAGTAATAAGTAGTAAGTGTGGCTGCTAATGCAGTAATACTAACCTTTGAATCCATGCTCTCCCTTCATCCCCATAAGACCCATTGGACCCTGGTCTCCTTTTGCACCATCATCACCTTTCTGGCCTTTTGAAATCAGATAAACAATGCAACTCTGGACTTACCACAAGGTTTTATATCACATACAGCACTTTCACATAACATATCCAGGGTGGGGGAGTAGGTTGGTTGGTATGATAGCACAACTTACCCTTCATTCCGGGACGACCTGTGAAACCCAGAAGTCCTGGTGGACCAGTGAGGCCTCTCCTTCCTGGACTGCCTGGTTGACCTGGTTTGAGATATCAAGGGCAAATGATACTGGGTAGTCAGCATCACATATGAAGTTAGAGCCATGGTTCTCAGGTCCAGCCCAGGCAACAAGCTGCACAGTTGCTGTCATACCTTGCTTCAGTACTTCCAACTCATGAAGGACTTAACAATTGCCTGAATCAGGAAATGAAAAAACTGAGCAGGGTGCTATCTCCCCAGGACAGGCATTGAGAACCATGGTGCTTAAGGACATTGAAAAGGTTCTGATAGAGAACCAACTAAGTATATGCAATGTATAGTAACCTGGTAGTCCTCTGTCTCCTCTGTCTCCCTTTGGGCCTTTACTACCTCCTTTACATAGGGTGCAGGTACAGAACCAAGGCACCTGATCTGCAGTTGGGGGTATTGGTGCTTCCAGGATCATGTTGCAATATGCCAAGTCTGGCGCATCAGCAGCAGTCATATTTGAGCCTGAATGAGCTCGTAGGACAGTGGATCCCTTGTCTGATGAAATGGGCATAGGGTAGTCATAGTACGGCATCATGTGTCCTTCACGTGTCTGAGGACTTCCACCGTTTGCCAGGGGGTAGTTATCATATGCTGGGAAGTTGTCAGTATTCTGTGATGGATAAGCCCCAGAGCCATTAACCACCTCTTCTGGGGGAATGGGACTGTCATGTGAACCTGGTTGTGGTGGTGGGAAGGTCCCTATGTTCCCTCTTTCACCAATCAACATTCCCAGAGAGAGGGTTAAGGAGGCCAGAAAGCCCACATATGTCTTTAACTCCTGGAATTCAAGAGAGGTCAGTAAAAGTGAGTGAGAAGGTTTGCATTAAAGGGAAGATATCATTAAACTTGCAGAAATAACCCTCATATCTCCAATATAACTTTAAAGGAGAGGGGGAAAACATCCATGACTTTAATGTAACAAGTAGTGTAACAAGTCCTTTTGTAATTAAATTTTCATACAATGTCATTTGTTCCATAACTACTAGGAATTATTATAATGAATAACTACTTTATACCCAATAGGGAGGGAATACCACTAGAAGATAAAGACGCCAGAGCCCATTGATATCTTCATAGACGTTAATGGCTTACAAATAACAATTAACATCATTCATTTTGCCCTCTTTTTTTGATCATGCTCTTACATACAGGATTTAAAATCTCACACACCATGATGTCTACATCATGAATCAGACACGTCAAGGTTACTTGATTGATGAGATCATACTTACAATTTGTAGGACGCTTCGAGCCATGCTCTAAATCAAATGCTTGCGAAGTGAAGCCTGCAACCACTGCCATAATCAATTTATATGCCCTGCCTAAAAAAAAGCAGTCTTTCCCAACCTGACTCCCTCCCTTTGGGCTTGCATACAAAACGGATACATGGCTACACATGATATCCTGTTGAATTTAACACAGAATAACTAGGGCTTCTACTTTCTAAAGGGTTGTTGGCATTGGGAAACATGTTCAGCACAACAAAAAGTAAAATAATGGTTGTCCAATAAAAGGCCTCCCCTATTCTCAGCCCTTCCCTGCTCCACTCTTTGGTTTCAGGCATTTGATTGAAATAAAGATAAGAGGCCTGCAAACTGATTCCTTTAAGATGTGCTGTTGTAAAATCAACCGTTGATGACCTAATTCATCCTCAGAAGAACAGTTGACTCTGTATACTTATATTAATCAGTTCTGTTGACAGTTGTTAGCATATTTGCAAAAAACTGAACCAATATTGGTACTTTATTTATTATTTGAATTCAGTGCAATAAGATGGGTTGAATATGCAAGACAGTCAAGTATTTATATTGAAACTGGAGAGAAATTTTCATTTCATTTATTTTCATGGTTATTTCCAAATGAATTTTGTCTAGATATCATCGTGTGAACCAAATTTGATCAAAGAATTATTATCACAAAAATCAGCAACAATATTAATAATAATAAAAACTAAACCACTGTGCATTTTCTTTGAGTTTCCAGCCACTTGTATCACATTTTAACTCTGTTTTTAAGAGAAATGCATATTATAAACTTCGGTGAGTTGACAAAGTCACGTTTCAGAAACAAAAGTACTCAAGAACAATCCGGAAAATGCTTGGGCCCTTGAGTAATGCCTCCAGTCGCAGTTCTCAGGGCTAGAAGGTTGGTGGAAAAGTGCCCTGGGGCCAGCCACGCCTCATGTCCTCTCCACTTGTCTATGCAACATGAGTCCCCTCTATTCATACATACTCATAATGAATCAAAAAGCATAAGGGAAACCTTAACCATCAAAACAAGGCCCTGCGACAAAGAGCGTAATAAAGGATGAATGGCTACCCCTAATATTCGTCCTCATTTCCACACCTGTAGACACAAAAGTGTCCTCAGTTGGCATGCTCCTGCACACCACTGCAGGCAGCTACTCTGGCTCATGTGTCCAAGGCTTCGGCTGTATAGGGAATGTGCATGTTCTGCATTCCTGTTATGTATCAAATATGTGAGTATAGAATACCAGCGATCACGGTGAATGGTCTTTATGAATGACTCTGGTGTAGCTCATCTCATGACGTCAGTGTTTTACGATTACACTGATATACGCATACATAGGCATCCAAAGAAGGGAGAAAGTGCGAGCATCTATAAAAATAAAAATAAAAATAAGTCAAATACAGACAACACTACAAATCCTTCAATGATCAGAGGTAAGACAAACACTTAAGAGAACAGAATAAAGAAATTTAATGCACTAAGATTGCTGTGACATAAATAATGTTATCACTCCAACTCACCAAAGTCAGGCTGGACACTTCATTGATTTGCATGCAAATTCAAGCAAAATGTCTACTTAATTCCTGCAATTATGCAAAATGTCAAAACTGTGCTCCAAATCTTCTAAGCCGCTTTTCCCTCAGGGTCTTCAAAATATCTTGTGCAAAATTTAAGATTCAAGTATTAATTTATGTATTTCGGCAATATTTGAAGCCACACTATGAGTTAAAAATAAGTAGAATTTTTTAAAAAGACCTTATGCTATTTCCTTCATCCAGTCAAAAAACATCCTAAATAAGGACAGTAAACACAAAAAAACCTAATAATGAACAATAAAGCTGTTTAATTAACATGAAAGCAGTAGATGTAATAAGAGGAATACTACATACATTTTTAATTGTTTAATACATTTTGAGGATTTACCAAAATATTTGAAATATTTATTTTCTTGAAAGTGTTTTTAGGGCACTTCAGTCATTGTGGAAGCAGTACCTAAGAAGCAATACACAGCACTGGAGTTTAGAAATCGGCATGGAAAACCTTAAAAATTCCTTACTAAAAAATATTTGGAGCACAGTTTTGAAATGAGCAATTGAATAGAAGTTTTTCTTGAAATTTTGAGATAACATGAAATAAATTAATTGACTCCCATAACCACGGCACAATTCGCCCTATTGTTTCCATTTTAAATTCTGGATTAGTTATAATATGGTGGCACAGTGGGTAGCGCTGTTGCCTCACAGCAAGCATGGCCTGGGTTCGATTCCCCAGCCGGGTGACCGGTTTGCATGTTCTCCCCATGTCTGCGTGGGTTTCCCCCCACAGCCTAAAGACATGCAGTCAGGCCAATTGGACATGGTACATTGCTCCAGTGTGTGAGTGAATGTGTCTGTCTGCCTTGTGATGGACTGGTGACCTGTCCTGGGTGTATCCTGCCTTCTGCCCAATGACTGCTGGGATAGGCTCCAGCACCCCCAGCGACCCAGAAGGAGGTGTGTTAGTGATAATATTCAGCATAACTGATTTGCTGTAACTGCTAAACTGCACTCATTTGTGCAGGCCTGGAAGCCAAAGAACACCGCAAAGAAGAAACAAACAACTAAAAGAGAAAATATTCCCCATATTTCCTTATGATTATTCAGTAGAAGAGTCAATGTCATTTTTACGCCTTGTATACTTTTCTGTGTGTCCTCTTTCTGTACCTGGTGCACTGTTATCTCTTTCTCTCTGTCTTTCTCCATCCACGTTTTTAAAGGGGTGGCTAGCGCGGCTTATGCATCTCCTAAGATCTGATTGGCCCCAGATGCCACCCCAATTTGTTTCCTCCTCGCTGTGGGGTGGGTGCTTGGTGTTTGTGCCTTTAAGGGGAGAGTTGTTTGCTATTAGCAGAACTCTCTGACAACCACCCCCCCCCCCCATCCCACATTAAAGCTCTACTGCATGCTTTATGAGAGCAACATAAAAATAAATAAAAATTCACTTTTCATGCATAAAATGGTCCTTGATATGTTTTTTCAGACCTGATTATTAAATTCTAAAACATTTCTTAAAAAATGTGTGAGGCGGTCCTTTTGGGATATGTTGCCCTTAAATGTACTATATATCACTCCATCTCACCCAAAGCCCGACTGGACACATCATAGATTTGCTTGCAAATTCAAACAAAAATGTGTATTTAATTCATGCATCTATGCGAAATTTCAAAACTGTGCTCCAAAAAAAAAGTTTTTGAGTTGGTTAGTGAATTTATACAATTCTTTTGTTCCTGCAGGTTCTGAATTGCATGTTAAATATTGAGTTAAACTGTTTATATTACTAAACTGTTCTGAAATATTAGCCAGGAATGAATGCACCAAAAATTGGTACAATATTTTACTACTGAACTAACAAGATCCATATATAACATATGCCCACAACAGGGTATTTGTTGGGGGGCATGCTTTTATGTCAGTCTTTATGTCAGTCTTCAAAGTATTGTGTGCAAAATGAGAGTATTAATTTCTGTATGGAATATTTGAGTCCACCCTATGAGTTAAAATAAATTCAAATATGTATGTAAACAGTGACCACAAAAAAGTACCATCTAATAAAAAGCCTCTTGTGGGACTAAATTAATGGGAAAGAAGTTCCTAAAATCTGATTGGCCCCAGAGGCAACATTGTGCACCAATGGGAAGAAATAATATAGAGGCGTGTTGCTGAAGTGGTGAGACTTGGCTTGTGACTGGTTAAATCCATTCCTCTGTTGCACAATGTTGCTTCTAGGCAACAAACATATTTCTGCAAATTCTCATAATCTAAAAATTGATACTGAATGTTGAAAAAGGGGCCAACTATGAGGCAGTGTGACCAAGTACATGGTTTTTATTGACTTACTCAGACTCTTCCCTTTATTGTTAACTGTATTGTTGTCTTTATGTATGTATAATGTTATTGTAAATTGAGGAAAATGAGTTTGTTGCCCTGAGGCAACAACATGCAGGAGAGGGTTAACTATGTGACGACCTCTGGTCTGTCCTGCTTAGCACCCCCCCTCCCGGGATGCACATTAACACTGCCACCCTTCACCACCTCTGGTAAAATTTTCTAGATGTGACACTGCTTTTCTCCTTCTCTTGAAGAAAGCATTGCCCTACTGGTGCTGCATGGCATGTTAAGATATAAGCTCAATACAGTTTTGAAAACTTTGTCAAGAAAAGGACGATTGTGGATTGAAATAACCCTTTAGCTTAGCTCCCTTAAGTGCATTTATATTGCAGAGACCCTCTTCTAATTTATCTAAAGCAGCACATTTTGCTTTACACCAAGTGTTGAAAGCAGATAAAACATTTCTTGGGAAAAAATGTTTTACTTAAATAATGAACAGCAAACTGCTGGTAGAACCTTGACCCCCAGGCCCGAAGTTTTATTACACACTTCCATAACTTAAGAATAGCTCAACCAGTTTGCATTGAAGTTGCTGTAGTTATTGAATAATAAGCCTTAGTGTGCATTAAGCCTGGGATTTTAAGGGGTTAAAGAACTTGG
Organism: Pygocentrus nattereri; assembly: GCF_015220715.1. Lineage (NCBI taxonomy): Eukaryota > Metazoa > Chordata > Actinopteri > Characiformes > Serrasalmidae > Pygocentrus > Pygocentrus nattereri. The sequence continues at coordinate 6,159,943 of NC_051229.1, forward strand.
CTTTACACACTAAAGTAAACTTGCAGTATTACAGCTTTAAATTTAAACATGTTCTTCTCTTGCTGGACTAGCTGAAAATACATTAACACAAATATAACAGAACATGATTTAATAGGGTCATACTCTATAAGCTCTAGCTGTCTGTAGTCATATGAGCTGTAGGTTTGCGTGGGCTGAGCAGAGGTTGCGGGGGAAGGAACAGACTGTGGACTGTCAGTAAACAGATATTAGTTAGTCATTAACACAATATAAACAGCACATCCTCCATTCCTGCTTTTATTTTTCCACATGTAAGTAAAATGGTTATATGTAAATCTAGTAGTTTCTTTGTGTGAGCTGTTACTTTGAATGTGCGTTTCTAGCAGCTAGATGGTTTTGCGAATTAAACATACAGCACTATTATTATTTGGACTGCAGTGTTGGTGGGAGCTTGCTTAAACTGCTAATGGTCACTCAGGCAGTGTGGACAATCACAGAACTGAAATTTTTGGTATTCTGATGCCTGTGTTTCCTCATATAGCTCTCATTTGAGGAGGAATCAGACTGTATTGATCAGCTCTTCTATCTGGTAAGAGACATTCTTATTACGTAGAACTAGTAAACAAGGTAATAACACAATAAATCACTGTGTAATTCCACCAAAGTGCTGCTATGGTTAATGCATGCTGTGTGTTAGGGATTAGAATCAGATATTGTAAATATAACAATAATTGTGTCTTTAATAATAAACTAACAAAAAACATAACAATATAATAAGAATTAAAGTGCTCTTTTGCCTACAGTCGTGGGACCATGGCGGGGAGAGCCTTCCTCGTTTTACTGATTTCCCTCTGGGCTGCTACGGCTCTCAGCATGTCAGGTATAATCTCAAAATTTTGAAATTGCAAACTAAATTATATTGAATCTACACTGTGAGAAATCTAACAGAACTATGTTACTGAGTGATTCAAAAAATAAAATGAACTATCTTACTGAGCTCCTCGAAAATTAATAAGGCACATTATTTGGCCAAGCAAGAAAGTATTGAACTTGGGAAACTTTGTTGGGAAATTGTGAACATTCTAGAAACTCTATGGATTTATTTGACTGTAGCCTTGGCAGAAGTCAGGTCCAGAATTACTGATGAAAAAGTGAAAGAAATATAAAAAAAACAATATGAATGTGTTAAAATACTTCTTTTATAATTATTTTTTTCTGAAAAAAGTGGTAAACGTACCTGCATGGCATAAAAAACACAAAGGAAAGATAGCTCAATGACAGTCCATCATGTTTTGCTTTTTTTATAGTTTTGAGTTAATGCTTGGGCCAAAAATATATCTAGATGTATGAGCTATGACTTTGGCAAGTCTGGAGTTAGTAATATAAACATACATTGATTGTAAAAATAAACAAATAATGATGATATGAACACATTTTCCAGTTTATACATTTCTCCCAAAAACTTAATCTGGACTTGGAAGCTGAATCAGGGTCTAGGAAGCTGGAATTTGAAGTTTAGACTTTCCTACATTATTCTGTTTGTGCTCTATTAGTCCTGTCTTTATGTGTTAGTCTTCTACAGCAGCCCAAAGGCTCATATGCTCCTGCGCACCAAAAGAGCCAACAGCTTCCTGGAGGAAATCAAGCCTCCATCATTGGAGCGAGAGTGTGTGGAGGAGCGCTGTGATTTTGAGGAGGCCAGAGAGATCTTCCAGACCAGAGAGAGCACAGTCAGTCATTATTTATCTCATAAATGTTACGTTTGTGTAAGGCTGTCAAAATTACTTGACTAAAAAGCGAATAAAACTGCCTTATATATATATATATATATATATATATATATATATATATATATATATATATATATATATACCATTGATTTCAGGAACTGGTGTGACCTGCAACTGAACATTTCCGGTAACTGAACTGTTGATTAGTCCTGCACATCAGCTTGATGGATTTTTAGCCAATTTCTCCTTACAAAACAACTTAAACTCTATTACTTTGGAGGGTTTCCTCCTATGAACTGCTTGTTTCAGGTCCTTCCACAACATTTCTATAGGACTAAGGTCAGGACTTTGACTTTGACATTTCAGAACATTAACTTCATTCTTCTTTAACCATTCTTTGTTGGAACGACTTACGTGCTTAGGGTTGTTGTGTTGACCCATGCCCTCTGGAGCTTCAGCTCACGGACAGATGTTTTGACATTTTCCTTTAGAATTTGCTGGGGTAATTCAGAGTTCATTGTTCCATCAATTATGGTAAGTCGTCCTTACCCAAAACAGGCCCAAACCATGATACTACCACTACCAGATTTCACAGATGGGATAAGGCTTTTATGCTGGAATGCAGTGTTTCCCTTTCTCCAAACATAACGTTTCTCATTTAAACCAAAAAGATGTTCTTTCTGGAGAGCAGCGGCTTCTCCTTGTAACCCTGCTATGCACACTGCTGTTCAGTATTCTCCTGATAGAACATTTACATTAGTCACTATGAGAGAGACCTTCAGTTGCTTAATAGTTTACCTGACTATTACACACCTTTCTCTTGGTGTGATCTTTGTTGGTCGACCAGTCCTGGGGAGCACAACCATGGTCTTGACTTTCTTCCATTTGTACACATATGTCTGACCGTGTATTGGTGGAGTCCAAACTCTTTAGAGATGGTTATGTAACCTTTTCCAGCCTGATGAGCATCAACAACTCCTCTTCTGAGGTCCTCAGAAATCTTCTTTGTGCATTCCATGATACACTTGCCCAAACAACTGTTGTGAAGATCAGACTGTGATAGATCCCTGTTCTTTAAATAAAATAGAGTGGTCACTCACACCTTGCTACCCTATTGATTGTCACCTACCTCTAATTTTAATTTGGTTCTCTTTATCTCCTATTAAGACCTAGGGACACTCAAGTGAGTAGCGTAGTCCTGATGCTGGTCCCAAAGCTTGAAGGTTCCTTAACTGTGTGTCAGCTTCAGAAACAGCAAGGCTTCCCGATCAAGTTTGATGGCCATCTTGTGCCAAGGATTGAGGAGTTAGTGGTGAGACCTGGACCTTAAAATTGTACGTTCAGAAAAAAGTACACTGCCTTCTGTACCCTCTCAGGTCTTTTCTGCTTTACTGTTATGCCAGTCAGACTACACAGACCCCATGTGACATTTCAGCAGGGTTGGAAATGTGGCAGGATTTAAAGAAGTTCAGTTCAGCCTTTTTGGTGATCTTGAGTTCCACTGGGGAAGATCATGTGAAGCATTTTGCAGCAGTCCTCCAAACAACCGAGATGCCAGATTAACAGATTAACAGATGAACAGCCACAAGTGTGCTGTGAGGAGAGGGTATACTTGGGATTCCAGTTGAGTAGAGCGCTGATGCAATGAAGAATTTATAAGAACCGGTTCTTATAGGTCCGGACTTCTCCTTCTCATGGTGCAAGTGGATGCATTGGTAAGTGGTCTCAGAGCTCTGCTGATGTTTCCGAGGGATATCATGTACTCAGAGAAGCAGGTTACTACCTTCTTGGCAGACCATCAAATACATTTCAGCTATACAGTGGTGCTTGAAAGTTTTGAATCCTTTATGAAAGTTTGTGAATTTTGTGAGTTTTCTATTTTTCTGCACAAATTTGACCTAAAATGTCATCAGATTTTCCCTAAGTCTTAGAATGTTTATTCCCTTTTTGATAGTCTTTGAAAGTTCTACCAACCACTCTGGGATTCTATTCAGCTTCCTTCATGGACGTCATCTCTTTCATTTATATTGTGAAGACCCCTTCGGATGCAGTATGATGAGATGATCTAGCTGAGGTAGAAACAATTACTCCAGAAGGCCATCTGCTTAGTCTCATTCAAACCATCTTCTTATACCTGCCATTCCAGCTCAACTACTTTGTTCTCCTTTCTCTCATTCCTGTCAAGAGGTCTACATGGAATGTTTGAGAGGTCTTCCTAAGACCTCAAATGGCATCTGCCTTTTTAAAAATGTAAAATATTAAGTCTTGATCACTGAGAGGAGCCAGTTGAGGTGGCTCAGGCATCTGATGGCCACATCCCATTGAAGGTCTATCAGGCATGGTGTACTGGGATTGTCCTAGGACCCGCTGGATGGATTATATCTCCAACATGGCCTGGGGGCAGCTTGGGGTCCCTTGGAATGAACTGGAAGAAGTTGCAGGGGACAGGGTCATCTCGGATTCTCTATTCTCCCAACTGCTAACACAGCCCTATCTAGAATAAGCAGTTTAAGATGATAATGATGTCTCAACCTTGATCATAGCATCTCTTCTGTTTTAATTAGGCCATCTCCAAATGTTTTTAGACTACTCACTATATGATTTTAGCTTGCCTTTCTTGAGAAACTGGCCCACCAGCATTGCTATCTTTGACATCACTGCCCTGAGGGTTGTGGCAGCTGGTGTGTTTGAATAAGCACCTTGTGTTGCTGACACAGTCTGATCACGTCCTGCATTAACATTCTCAGTCATCTGAGGTCACGAGCAACCTGTTTGAAGCTCCTGGCATCTGTGCTCCATTAAGGAGCCCTTTGCCAATACCTCTTAGATCATTTCCCTTGCCAAGGTCAGGTAGGCCGGCTCAGCATTTTGATACATGCCACAGGCCCCATTCGGATGTTGAGTATTTTATTTTACTTCATTTTTTCCTTTTTTTCCAATTTTGTCCCCAATTTAGAAGTTCCAACTCCACCCACTAGTTAGGACTCCCCCATCACATAATACTGCCAGCACTAGGAGGGGGAAAGCTAGCATAGGCTTCTTCCTGGACCTGTGAAGCGCCACCACATCTTTTCAAACTCTCGCTAACGCAACATCATTGGACAACTGAACACACTTGGAGGAGAACACTAACCAGCAGTTCTGTTACGTCAGTAGACACCTGTGCTTGCCAGCATCACGCTAGGTGATGGGGGGCGGTCATCCCACCAACCCAGAGAGAGCGAAGCCAATTGTGCTCTCTTGGACTCCCAGCCACAAATGGCTATAGCATCACCGGGGATCGAACATGCAAGCTCCAGATGATACGGCCTAGGCCAGCTTTGTTTCGTTAAATCTATTCTTTGGCTGCCCACTCAATTAATTATCTAAATAATTGATATATAATGCGAATGCTAATATAATGGATATCTTCTGTACATTGGTGCTGCCTCAGAAAATGTTTGCACATATAAAAGGTCCAGTAATGGACTCTCTTCTCTTACAGTTGGAGTTCTGGACTCGGTATGTAGGTAAGTGAGATTTTTGTCTTAGTGTTTAAAGGTTTACTGTGGTGTCATCCTCAAAGCACTACAGTCTAGTATTATGTGTGTCAGATGGCAACCAGTGCGTCCCTAACCCCTGTGAGAATGGGCGCTGTGTGGACCAGTACCAGTCCTACATTTGCGACTGCTTCCTTGGATTTGAAGGAAAATTCTGTCATATACGTGAGCTCACATTTACAGTTTCATCCAGTCTTCAAAAAAGAAACCAAAAGCAAACTGAAGCCATATTTCCAGGAGTGCTATCTTTCAAACCAAAAGCACCGAAGCACAGCCGAAAAAAAGCACTAGCCCTACATTTTGTCACTGTTGTAAGAAAACCTTGTATCTCTGAAACTTCACAGGAGAAGTAAACACGTTGTTCACCTTAAAGCACGGTAATGTAACAACTGTTTCTAGATGTAACTGGACTGTTTCTAGAGGTCAGTTCTACATGGAATGGTCACACAACATAAAGGATAGCCAACATTTTCATATGGTGTAAAATACAGAAAGGAAGAAATGGAGTTATGAGGTTTCCATATGGCAGGGCCGATTACTTCAACTTGACAAGTCGTATTATTTTAGCCACACTCCAAATATCAGTTTTGAGTAATGGAGATTTACTAAATTATTTATTACATTATTGTGAGTGAAAAAAGGATTTCCTTTTATGTTTCACTAATTGACAGACAGGTGCTGAACAGTGTTCAAGAGAACTGTCAGTAAAAAAAAATAAATAAATAAACGGTCAGTTCACTGCATACAACCACAGATAAATCCTGCATGCATGTTTCTCCATTTCCACACGACGGGTCATGCAGACATTCTGATTTTAAAGAACTGCATTACACTGTGCATTTAAATTTTGTTTTGATTGTAGTTTATGAGTATTTTTGCTGAGTGTTGGGTCAGAGTGCATTATAGAGATGGTAGGACTGCCGTCTGATGATCCTCTACGGCCCTCAGAAACCACTTCCTTCAACTGCTCGGTGAACAATGGTGACTGCAACCAAGAATGCCTCGAGAGGAAGGACAAAACTGGCCGTTTCTGTGGCTGCATTCCCGGATACCAACTCCACGAAAACGCCAAAAACTGTACTCCCAAAAGTGAGAACACAGTCATCTTTCCTCCCATTTTAGATTAACTGAAACAGTTCAGACAAAAAATCTAATATGCACAGTTTAGGCGTCTAAACTTAATCAGCCAGCCAAGAGATGTTTCGGTGTCTGTCACGCTTGGCTCCTCCCACTCCCCCATGTGCTTTCTGTTTACCTTTCGATAGTCCAAGTGCTTCTTTGTTTTGGTATCCCTAGTCCTGCCCCCTTGTTTTGTGACTCTGCCCCTGATTGTTTTCACCTGTCCCTCGTCTTCCCGGTGTCGTATTTAAGCCCTGTGTTTACCGTTTGTTTTCGTTGGTCTTTGTTTGATGTTAGATGTACTGATTGTTTGAATTGTTTGTATGTCCTGTTGGAAGTGTTTTGGTTTGTGCTTTAGTGAGTGTATTTCACCATGTCTGCCTATCGTTCTCTCCGTGTTGGTTATATGAGCCTGGACTGTCATGACCACAACCCTGGATTTGCCCTCAATAAAAGTCGCTTATCTCAGCACGTTCATCCGCCTCCTCGCTCCGCGTTACAGTGTCACTTCATTTGATTAATTTTCCACTGGAACTAAAAGACTATGTAGTTGACGAGTAATGGAAGCTTACGGCCACAAACTAATGTCATGCTAACTACATGCCTAAATCATGACACACTTGCTTCAAACCACTTTGAGTTGTTAAGTAATCTCAAATATACATGGTTATGTATTGTATAACATACTAAGTGTGTTAACATGCACTTAATATTCCGATAAAACTGCAAAAAAAAGAGATTTTGTCAGTAATCCGATCAACACGTTTACATGCACTTGAGGCTTCAGATACTGGGGAAACTCCAGGTCTACTTGAGTCAGACAGTTATCAGATTTCTGCTTTGCAACCAGCCAATAAACATAACGTAACACTCAAACTTCATGTCGCGGCTTTTTTTTTAAAAACATCACACCACTTTACCTAAAAATATGAACATACATCATGTAGAAGATGAAGAATATTCAAATCCTTTATTTCGTCAAGCCTGTTTTTGGTTTCAGCATCGCTCCAAAGGTGTTTTGTTGCCATCTTGCCGCAGCACTGCTCGCTTATTTCCAGTACCGCCATCTGTTTTCGCACATTCTCCGACTGAGAAATCTGAAAGAAATCAGAGTAAGAGGTCACACGCACTGAGAAATCTGATTACTGAGCTAAAATCCAGTCCTTTTATCATATTTCTTAATCCGATTTCTAGACCTCACTCCATTCTAACAAATCAGTATGCTGTTTACATGACCATTTAAATAATCAGATAACTGCAGAAATCTGATAATGATTTGATGTTATCTATAGAAAAAAATGTAATCTAACCTGGAACTTGTACTTTAGTCCATTTTTATAGATAACAGTATGTCATACGACGTCAGAAACAACATATACATGGACCATAAGCAAGGACATCAAACATGTCATGGTTGGCTGTCTATATTATTAACTATGTAAATGTGATTTTTGGAAAACCATTGTTTTTTTCATCCCTTGGGTGCTTAAAGAAGAGTTTCTGTATGTGTTGGCATGAAAGGACAGCATCTGTTATGAAAGAATCATGATGTGCATGTCTCTGATTTGCAGGTCAAGATTCATGCGGACAGATTTTGATTGCCAAGTCGGCTTTCAGTACTAAGCCCAGACCAATTTTACAGCCATGGCTTGTTGGCGCTGAAGTTGGCAGAAAAGGCGATAGTCCCTGGCAGGTATTTATTTCATTTTTTACACTGAAAGTGATCAATAAGTCTACACTGTCACAGTTTAATGATTTTAAAACAGTTGCTGTAAATCAGCCACACCATTGGTGTGAATATTAAAAGGTATGAACCAGTCACTGGGGCAGTCCCCCTCTTGTCACTGGGGTGGTGCCCACAAGGGTACAACTCAGTACCTTTAGCCAGGGAACATAATTGTACCATAATCCATTGAAATCATATTTTCTAAGGTGTTCTGACTCCACACACCCCGTCTCGTCTCCAGGCTTTTATTTTTTTTATTCATTCGGTTCTAAAAAGGTACAAATATGTATTTTTTTTTTTTTTTTTGTACCTTGATGACCCAAAAATTCAGATAATGGGGAAACTCCATGTCTACATGAGTCAGACAGTAATCAGATTTCTGCTTTGCAACCAGCCAATAAACTCACAGAAGAAGACGTGACGTAAACAGAATGTAAAACTCATGTTGTGGCTTTTATGAGCATACGTCATCTAGAAGACGAAGAATATTCAAATCCTTAATTTCGTCGTATTTCTAACAACCACCTCAGCGAGTCACTTTTGCTTGAGTCATCCTTCATTGTAATTATTATAGTTAACCAAGTTAGCCAAGCGGTGCTAACAGTACAATTACCAATCGCTCCTTCTGCATTTGTTAAAAAAATAAAGCAGCCTGCTCCGAGTATCCAATCAACACGTTTACATGCACTTGAGTAATCAGGTAATGGGGAAACTGCAGGTTTATATGAATCAGGCAGCAATTGGATTTCTACTGTGATACAGCCAATAAACTCACAGAAGAAGACGTGATGTAAATGTAATGTAAAACTCAAACTTTATGCTGCTGCTTTTTTTTTTTTAATTGCACCACTTTACCTGAAAATATGAACATGCGTCATGTAAATGACGAAGAATATTTGAATTGATTCTTCATTTTGTGAAACATGTCATTGGTTTCAGCGTCACTCCAAAAGTATTTTGCCGCTTGCTTATTTCTGGTACCGGCGTCTGTTTTCGCACATGTGCAGACTGAGAAATCCGAAAGAAATCAGAGTAAGAGTTCGCATGCACTACAGCTAAAATCCAGACCACTTTATCAGATTTCTAGACCTTAATCTGATCTTAGAAATCGGAGTGCGATGTTTATTTGACCATTTGAATAATCAGATGACTGCAGAAATCTGATTATGATCGGATTACTGAGTGCATGTAAACACACTCAGTGAAAACAAGTTGAAATCAAGGTCCAGATTTGAAAACGCTCCTCTACTGACCCCTGCTTCACAACTACTGAAAAGGACAAATAAGCATGTTTACAACAGTAACAACGTCTAGACAGTTAAATTGACAGTGTCTCTTTAAAGCAGTTCACTCTCAGTACGGCGCCACTCATCCATGTATGTGCTTTCTAGGCTCTTATACTGAACGCCAAAGGAAAATTTCACTGTGGCGGCGTCTTGATTGATGAAAGCTGGATCCTCACTGCTGCCCACTGTCTTGAGACAAGCCTTCGCTTCAGTGTTCGACTAGGTTTGTCCTCCTTTCCCGTCTGAATTAGAAGTGATTTTATGGCAATGTTGCATTAACATTACAGCGAAGCAAACAGCTTACCACCTCCACACTGAGGTTCCTTTCACTTCTTCCTAGCAGCATCTATCAAAATGGCTACACATGATGCATTGTTAACCTCATGTTCAAGCATGTGGCCCATTTTTTTAAAGGTCTGGAGTTTCAACTAATTCAAAAATGGTATGAGATGGCCAAAAGGGGGATGTTCTTACAAATGTCGACAGCATATTGCTGGGGTGTAGGCTTCTAATCCTGGTCAGCAGTGGTCGCCAACCCTGGCGCCTGATTCATGAAAGTGTATTGAGAAAGAAAATCTTCTTAAATGTGTTTCTTCATAACTTCATTCGTAAGAAAAAAATAGCGATGGTACTTTTGTAAAACCTTGTATGTAACGTTACTTTTCACATACCTTCTTAACACTTCATTTTGTGGTATTCTTGGAAATATTATATTCTGAAATGTTTCCTAAACCTTACGACAGCCTCACACTTGACAAGGTCAGCATCTAAAGTTACCAATTTATCCACTTCGTCCTCGTCTCTTGCTTTCTGCTGTCACCCAACAATTATCGCATTGTCTAAGGAAGCTGTTTCTTCCAAAATCTTAAGAAAATCTTAAGAAAACCTTAAGAAAATTATTAAGATTATCTTGCGCGAATGTGTGAGAACATTCTAATGAAATTCTTAGTGTTGGTCATTTGAAGGTTTTCTCTTAAGAATAACCTCTGGTTCTGGAGACTTTCAACTTTTCTGCATGGTCTACTTCTAACCACAGCTGGCCACACCTGCTCCACCTAATTAACTTCTTTGCAAGGCCTTGATTGGCTGGATCAGATGCATTAGTGCTGAGTAAAGGAGAGGGCAGCAAGTTGCAGTTCAGGAAATCAGGAAAAGAAGAGGGTTGGTGAGCACTGCTGCAGAACCACAGTACTGCAAAGATTAGCGTTCTACCTCATTTAGCACACCTGACTCAACTCATCGCATATTAACCTTATTAGGTTGAGTTCAGAGTGTTGTGGTCCGTTTCGCCGCTTCTGATCAACTCAAGAAGTCATGTTACCAAATAATAACTACCAGTTTGGTTTTGGGTGGTAACTCATGTAAACATAAAGTGATGTCATAGGCCGAAGTTCTGAGATGGACCAATGACATCACTCATGGGAAAAACATCATTGTTAATGGCTGGCTCATACACATGTATGTTCTTGGTGCTTCTTCAAGGGTTCTTTAGTAAAGAAAATGGTACTACACTGAACCATGAACACTCAAAGAACCCTTTGCATGATTAATAGGGTTCTTTGCATGATGAACGTTTTCTCCAGGTTGCTGGAGAATGTGCCGTAGATAGTTCTCTATAGAATGTTCTATAAAAGCGCTATATAAAGGTTTCTATATAGCACCAAGAAGGGTTCTTTTGCTGTATAGAACCCTATTTAAAAAAAGGTTCTATATACAACTTTTTTTTTTGCTAAAGAACTCTTGAAGATCCATCATTTCTAAGAGTGTAGGGTCTACCTGTTCATTAGAGGTAAGATTAATATTTACCACAGGTGCATTGGTTACCAGCTTGTGTAGCCATGGTTACAGAGGATGCACTGACCATATATGTCATATATATGTGATATATCTCATAAACTCAGGTAGCTTGGAGTTAGCTTGAGTTTAACACTTGCATTTATTATTTAGCTCAAGTACCACATTGCTGTGGTAAACTTGAGGCTGTGGCAACATATGGCCGTTAAAATTCACCAATTTTATACGAGCCAAATCACACCGATACTAACAAGCGACGAAAAAAACTGTCATCCAGTATCAAACTTCTACACTATGTGTCAAACACAAGGCCAAGTCAGGCCCGAGACACAGTCCAGGCAGCTTTTTCAGCCGGCAAAATTATTTTAATTTTTAATTCGTACCAGCCTGAGATGCACTACAGTCCCCAGCATGCACTGCAACATAGTGTGCATTCTGGCCCCCTTCCCTCAGCATCAATCTATGGTCAGCGGTTACACAAAAAGAAAAAAAAGATGCCTGGTGTCTAGTTCAAGTAAATAGGTAGCTATTTATTTTTATTTAGAATAATTTTTAGTATTTAGTATTAAGTATTTAATGCCGATTTTGTAATGCCGATACAGTTTTGCTGTATTTTGAATAAACAATGGCCCATTTGGGCAAAATGTTAAGCAAAAATGAAATAAAAACACAACTGGCCCACAGATTTTTACCACTCAACCTTTTAGTGGTTGAGTTTGAGACCCCTGACCTAAGAAGTCAATCTTATCAGTGCCAGTGAGCCAATAAGCATGCTCGTTCCAAAACCTAGACAGGTGATTGGCTGATTAACTTCAATTCTGCATTCATGTGATGAATCAGAGTTTCTTCTTAAGTCTATGTCTGTTCTCATAACACTAACACCGACGTCCAGTACCTCAGACTTACTTCTGGTTTAAGCCACACCCACAAGGTATCAAAAAAGTGTCCTTGAGAAAAGGTGCTGGAGTCAAGTTTGACACTCTAAGCTCATATTATATAAAGATTTCCTGTTCCTTTAGGTGACTATTTGCGATTTAAAAAGGAAGACAGTGAAGTTACCATCCCTGTGTCCAAAATCGTCTCCCATCCAAAGTACAACCCCGTGACGGTGGACAACGACATCGCCCTCCTGCGCTTGGCCACTCCAGTGAAATTCACCAATTACATCCTGCCGGCGTGCCTCCCGAGCCGCAGCCTGGCCGAGCGAGTGCTCCACCTCAACGGAACCCAAACAGTAGTGACCGGCTGGGGCAAACAAAATGAGACAGCGACCCACTACAGCTCTGCTCTCGGCTTCATCAACATCCCCCTGGTGGACCATGCAGAGTGCGCCCGCCACATGGTCAACAACCTGACCCAGAACGTGCTGTGCGCCGGGATAATAGGGAAGGTCAGGGATGCCTGTGAGGGAGACAGCGGCGGCCCCATGATGACCCAGTACCACAACACATGGTTCCTCATAGGCCTCGTGTCGTGGGGCGAGGGATGCGGCCATACGGACAAACTGGGCATCTACACCAAAGTCTCCAATTATCTGGAGTGGATAGACAGCGTCCGGAAGGAAGCAACGGGTCCTTGATCCGTCTCCAGGATTTCAACTCTGCCCTGCGCTCGCCTTCTTCACCATTCTGCTTATTATGTCACTCACAGTGGAACGTCCACGCAGCCTGCTAGGCCTTCTCCAGCCCCTCATTGTGGCCAGAGGAGGCCTGGCAGGCTGCCTGGACGTTAAACGCAGGGTGGTAAAATGGTACGGCTGCACAATATTTCATTCATCACTATTACTATTACTATTACTGTTACTATTGTGATATTGGTATTTCTAGTGCTGATGTCACAGGTGGCTGCAATATGCAAATGAGGCCTCTCACCAAGCATAAAGATTTTTGTGTGCTGTGAGCATCCCGGCCAATCACAGCTCCACAGTTTCTGTGGGTGTTTTAATGAGCCAAGATATTCAAGCAATCCAACAAAAGTAAATACTATTGGTCAAACTAATGCAAGCCAATGTTCAACTATGTCACATTAATTCATCAATATAATATATTATAATATATTATCATGTATTGTTACACTTGGGTCATTCTCATTTTTCACATTCATTTCTTCGTTATTATCACATACAGTTTTGTTGTGTGGCTAAAGCAGATGATATAGCCATAATGTGGTGTGTATGTTAAACTTTTAAGCTCCACTTTAATCCGTTTTTTAACAATTTTCTGAAAACAGTATATAATTACTGTAACAATATTTAGATTAAACAGCAAAATAAGATTTCACACTGTTCAAATTTACAGCCCAAATTTTAAATAAAATAATACAATAAATGAATAGGACCTATTTTATCTGTTAAATTAGGTGTTTATTTTGACCAATAGTCTCATTCATGCAATTCTGTCACAGAAAAAAGCAAAATAATAACACAAACCTGAAATACCAATCCAGAGGCAAAAATGAACTGCAGTTACAACTGAAGTTACACGATTTCAATTCCTCTGAGAGTTCATGAAATAAAATGAATTAAGTGCTGATTCCTGCTGCTTAACATAAATATGAAGAGAATATGAAACAGACACAAGAAAAGCAAAGCAATAAACCAAACTGACTCATAAAAAAACAAACTAAACCAGCAGGATTCAAGTATTTATTGTAATTCCTAAAGCCACCGTTTGATGAAAAATCAAATGAATTTAAGTTTAAATTCAATTTAAATTGTGAATTTTGTCTGTAGTCCATGTTTACAGGCAACAGTGTGTTATACAGTGGCAGAAACCGCATAAGCAAGTCTGTTAGAGACCGTATGAGGCCAGCGAGATCATTATCCGTGTAGTTTGATTGATGCTAATGGGTGAATAATGGCTTCTATTACTTGTGAGCGACATGAGCCTCGTAGCTAAAGCACAAAATTAAACCAACACATGTCTTGACTGAGTAGGGGGCAGTCGTGGGCTGGAGGTTAGGAAACTGGCCCTGTGACCGGAAGGTTCCAGGTTCCCAGAGCCGACAGTCCATGACTGAGGTGTCCTTGAGCAAGACACCTAACCCCCAACTGCTCCCCGGGCGCCGTGGATAGGGCTGCCCACCGCTCCGGGCAAGTGTGCTCACTGCCCCCTAGTGTGTGTGTGTTCACTAGTGTGTATGTGGTGTTTCACTTCACGGATGGGTTAAATGCAGAGGTGGAATTTCCCCGTTTGTGGGATTAAAAAAGTATCACTTAACTACATTTGGGAGAAACATTTGGGTGAATTTCTGCACTGGAGCTATGAGGCTAATGTAGCTTACAAGTAATAGAAGCTATTCACCCACCAGCATCAAGCAAACGGCATTAGCCTCGTAGCGCCAGCGCAAAATGAAAGCAAAGCACATCTTGATTGTATGAAGCCCAACTGGTGGCATCACGTATAAATAAAAATAATGTGGCCACGCCGTATTAACGTGTGGGAAGGAGATAATTCAACTGTGAGCATGACTTAGTAAAGCAATGAGAATGATGTGATTCAATTGTGAGCACGATTTAGTAAAGCACTGAAAGGAGATAAGTCATGGCCACAACTTAGTAAGGCGTAAAAGGAGATAATTAAGTCCTGACCATGACTTAGTAAGGCATGAGAATGGTATAATTAAGTTGTGGCCATGTTTAATAAGACGTGGGAACAAGATAATTAAGTTGTAACCACAAATTAGTAAGGCATGGGAACAAGATAATTTAGTCAAGGCAATGAGTTAGTAAGGCATGGGAACAAGATAATTAAGTTGTCACCACGACTTTAGGTGTGAAAATGAGATGATGAAGTCATGGCCACGATTTAGTAAGATGTAGGAACGGTATATTCAATTTGACTCATTTAAGGTGAGGGAACAAGATGCTTAAGTCCTGACCACGATTTAGTCAGGTGTGAAAAGGAGATAATTAAATCATGACCACAATTTAGTAAGGTGTGGGAATGAGATAGTTATGTTGTGGTCATGACTCAGCAAGACAGGGGATTCCACGACTTAATTATCTCATTCCCACACCTTAATAATAATAGTCCTTGCTATTAAGTGTAAGTTACTGCGCTGAGGTCACAAATGAATATAGTGATATAGATAGAAATATTCAGGGCCACGCCTTATTAAAAATAATCACCATGTTACCTTGGGGTCTCTGTGTGCTTGACTACCTTTGTGATAAGGTGAAATTTTGAATATTTGATTTTTGCCAAAGTGTCGTATTGACTGTATATCTATATTTAATGACTGGAATTTCCATTTGAATGCAAAACAAAAGACATAATTATCATAACCTCTACAGCAGGAGGAGAGGGAGCCTTGCTTTCTAGTCATGTTTGAGTGTTTTTGCTGAACTTGTGGATTTTTAAATGTTGCTTCAACAAAATGTGCTTTATTTTGAATGAAGTATTCACTCATTTATACGTTACACTTCAATTCACCCAGACAAATTGTGGTAATGAGATTTTGGGAAACAGTATATATTGCTGTTGTCGGAACAAAACCTTGTATCTCCAATTTTGTTGATTTTCAGTTTTTGGCATGATTTGAAACTGCTTGTTGCCCTTTACATTGTACGTAAATTTCATGATGAAAGGACTGAAAGAAATGGGCCAAAATGACTTGGAAAAAACTCCGGTTCCATTGACTTACATTAAAAATAAAGTAGGTTTTTTCCTTCTCCTGTAAAGTTCCCATTTTGGAGACATGAGATTTTGTTCCGACAACACCGACATAAAAGTTTAGATACAGTTACAAATATTTACATATTCAACAAAACAGGCACAAAGAGCAACACATTCATTTCAGAAAACAACTTTTAAAAGCACTGATTTTTAAAAACGTATTTAGCTTGTACGTCCAATTTCACAAGTTCATGAGAATGACCCAATTGCAGCAAAGCTACAGTATTTGATCCATATTGTGTAACCTTAGAATATGAATATGAAAAAGCAGAGCTAGCATTTGATGTGTGTCCAATATCCAGGTTTAATAGCATCAGTAATGGATCCCATGAGTTCCACCCTGAGACATAATAGGCAAACTGCTTAAATCACTCACTTCCAAACTGTCTGCTCTTTTTATTGCAACAAGTTCACAAACGATGAACTCTTTACCGTATGAACCATATAATATGTACTGTTAATCTTCACAGCTTCATAAAAACATATTTTGGTGACAAATGCCCTTTTGTTTGGTTCATTGTAAAATAAGGTTTTAAGCATTTACTTAATTAAACAGTATATATAAAATTTTTCAGCATTTCAAAGAAATGTGTGTAATATGTGTGTAACAAACACCCTGTTTTTATTCATCTGAATAACAACAAAAAAGTGATGACAATATTATTAGTCTACATTACGGTCCTATTTTAATCCAGATTGCAAATATAATGCCTTGTATTGGATGGTCAAATGTTGACCAGCCAATCAGATTATTTAGCCAGACATTTTGTAAGTGAATACAGATATTTATGTTCTATAGTAAGAAGTTAATAATAATAATAATAATAATAATAATAACAATGAGAAGACCACTCATTTAAATAACTCAAGTAAATTAATTAGATGATGATTTAAGCAGGAGAAATATAGGGGACTTTTATTGTGACAGCAGTGGAGTTTCTGCTTGAAAGAGGTAAAATTATCCACTATGCCATCTACTTTCTGTGTAGGCAAAGGGGACCAAATAGATGTAATAGACCAATTTCTAGACTAATGTCTTTGCTGTGAAATTACTGTATCTTTTACTGTATCACGGAAGTTTAACTAGCTCTGTATTAAACTTTAAATTGACATAATACATTCAGGACTGTTAACTGCAGACTCTAAGATGCTTTCAACAGGTGTTGGGATGTATCCGAATACGACTGTTGGGAATATTATTAAGAATACACCAATTAAGTACCTGTGTCTAACGGCAGTATTCAGAATACAGTAACTTGTTATATTCTTTGGAATATTTTTTAAATTCTCTCCCACTAAATAATAAAAAATACTTCATAAATCTTTTTAAATCCCATCAGTGCTTGTTTATTATGTAAACAATTAAGTATTCAGTATTTTAGAATCAGAACACATGATTCTAAAGGAGACCTCAATTAAAGGTTTCGTTACCAACTGTGAAGTTCCTCCTAGATCCTGAGTAGACTGATAAATCAATGTGATCGTCTACACAAAACATACACGGCCCGAGTACAAACCAACATACAGGATTCAACGTGGTTGGATAGTGTAGTGGTTAACACCTCTGCCTTCCACACTGTAGACTGGGGTTCAATCCCCACCTGGGTAAACACCCTACACTATACCAATAAGGGTCCTTGGGCAAGACTCCTAACACTGCCTTCGCCTTCCTGTGTAAAAATGATCAAACTGTAAGTCGATCTGGATAAGAGTGTCATGTAAATGATTCCTATTCACGGCACTACGGAAGCATTACTAGGAGGACAAGACAGTATTATGGGGTTTTTTTTGCAAGATTTATAGTGGATGAATAACTGTGTGTTCTGCTTTCGTTCATTATTAGTATCTTAGCGATGTGAGAGCTTACAATCCTTTTTCCTAAAATTTTAGGAATTCAAATTTTAATAAAGCTGTTGTACAACTGTAGATAATTACTGCTCTTATATTCCAAAGGTGAGTAATGTCAGCAGGTCATTTTGAAATTGCTGTTATTTAGATTAAGTTGTTTTTTAGATGGGCAGCTTTCAGACCATGTTCTTTATTCATGATCTACAATGCAGATTTATCTTGTGTAGAAATGACAGCTTCAGAGTTTTGCATCTTGTGTACTCCACCTTCATTGACTCATCGTAAGAGTGTAAAAACAGACTGTATAAAGAAATGCAGCTTTATTTTAGCTGACTAAAACTTTAAAGCTATAGGCTTTAGTCTTTGTAGATTCATTTATGACCCGGCAGTAGATGCAGCATGTCAGAAGAGCGGAATTCATCACTACATCAAACCAATATAGTTCTTGAGTAAAGGCAACTGTTCTATACAGAACCTTGGTGAAAGGGTTCTTCAGACTGATGGCGAACGTCATGTACATCGCACCAAATAGCACCCAAAAGTGTTCTTCTATTGTTCTTCTGTTGTTAGAAGCTCGAGGGTGTAACAATAGCAGAACCCTTTTTGGTGCTATATGGAACCCTATATGGTTCTGTATGGAATGTTTTTGTAAATGGTTCTATATAGCACCAAAAAGGGTTCTTCTACTCTTACAAGCTTGACATTGCAAAAATAGCAGAACCCTTTATGGTCATATATGGAACCATATATGGTTCTGTATGGAATGTTTTTGTAAATGGTTCTATATAGCACCAAAAAGGGTTCTTCTACACTTATAAGCTTGACATTGCAACAATAGCAGAACCCTTTTTGGTGCTGTATGGAACCCTATATGGTTCTGTATGGAATGTTTTTGTAAATGGTTCTATATAGCACCAAAAAGGGTTCTTCTACACTTATAAGCTTGACATTGTAACAATAGCAGAACCCATTTCAGTGCTATATAGAACCATTTTAAAAGAGATTCTATATCAAGCCATCTACAACACATTCTCCACCAATTTGAAGAACTGGTTGATTATGCAAAGAACCATTTAAGCGTGAAATGTTTCTCTATAATACTCATAGTTCTACACAGAACCACTGCCTTTACTAAAGAACACTTGAAGATCCCTCTGCTTTAAGTGTGCACCATGAAGGCAGATTTACATTCACTCCTTTGCCAAACAACAATGATTACTGCATAGCATAGTGAATGATTTGACCTTTTCGAGCAGAAACACTATAGATATTACAATAAGAGTCCTCCACAATTTTATCCGGTACAACTGAATATGACAAATGTTTACCAAATATTATACATACTTTATTATTATTAGTTGTAGTAGCAGCAGCAGAAACAATAGCGATAGCAGAAAAACAGAAAATGTGTGTACTTATGGGGAAAAACATAACAGAGACTGTATCGTATCGCAGCCCAATGCAGACTGTATTATCCTGTAGAAGTGTCAACTCTACAGAATAAGAATTTTAAACTCTTTAGTGTTAAAAATCAAAAACCAAGGAAAACATGACTATGGACGGAAATAGCCCTATAGATTAGTCCTAAAACGTAGCTGTATTTTAGGGACCATCCTTTCCTTAAAGTAAAACAGCCTATTGCATCAGGCCAATTGTTGCATATAGCTAGAACAATGAATTACAAACAACTGGTGAGCAGAAAACTGCATAGCATCTTCTTTACTAAAGAAAAAGGTTCTATGTAGAACCGTGAGCACTCAAAGAACCCTTTGTGCGATTAAGGGGCTCTTGGCATGGTGAAAACGTTCTTCAGATTGATGGAGAGTGTGTGGTACATGGTTCTCTGTAGAACCTTTTTGAAATGGGTTCTCTATAGCACCAAAAAGAGCTCTGTTGTTGTTACAATGCAAGCTTGTTATTTTTGTGCTATGTAGAAGCAATTAGAGCAATTTCTCCATCAGTCTGAAGAACCATTTTACAATGCAAAAGCATGCAAATTGTTCTTTGAAAGTTCATGGTTCTATACAAAAGAACCTTCGAAGAACCATCTTTTTTAAGGGTGTAGTACCCTGTTCGAAAAGGTTGTACTGTAGGCCTATTTTGGCTGACCGGAGAGGGGCTGTGTGGGTGGGGGTGGTGTTTTCGCAGACTGTGGACTGTCAGTAAACAGGTATTAGTTAGTCATTAACACAATATAAACAGCACATCCAGCCTTCTCGCTTTCTTTATTCCTTAAGTACTTGAATCTTCTTCACTGCAGTGGCACAAAACTCAGGCAAGTATGGACGAAGTGTGGTTTTGTGGTTTTGGAAAGAATGTTTAGTCCATTTACGAGCGAATGCTAGTCAGCTGTTCAAGAACCTTTTGCCGGACGTAGAAACGAGCGGAGATTTAAACATAAATGATGAATCAGCTTGGGTGCGTGAAATCAAGCCCCTACCTGCCTGTACCTCATTTACATATCATTCACATGAAACACGCCCTACTCTGTGCAGATGTTCCTGAAAGAAGCCAGTAAAATGAACACATTTGGAGGCCCCTGAGCCAATTGTCTGATCTGGGAGGTGGAGTTTCGAGCACTGCTTTGGTTTTGGTTTTGCCCGTGTGTTCTTTGTTTTGGTTTTGTAGTCCAGCCCCCTTGTTTAGTGACTCTGCCCCTGATTGTTCCCACCTGTGTTTCCACCTGGGTCTTTTGTTCCCTTGTTGGCCCTGTTATATTTAAGCCCTGTGTTTGCCCTTTGTCTTGACTGGTCTTTGTCTGAACTGTCTAAATTGTTGGATGTACTGTATTCTCGTGGCGTTTGGTGTTTGATTCAGTGTTCACTTCGTCATGTCTGTCCCTCCTGCTCTCCGTGTTAGATGTTTGACCCTGGACTGTTGCAACTATGACCCTGGATTTGCCCTTAATAAATGTCGCTTACCTCAGCACATGTATCCGCCTCCTCGCTCCCAACCGTTACGGCATTAACAATCTCTGTTAATGCCTCGATTTCTCAGAGCTGCTGTTGCATTTATTTGAAATGGAAATGTGGTCTAACTAACCAAAAAAATGCTTACAT
Source organism: Pygocentrus nattereri (assembly GCF_015220715.1). Classification (NCBI taxonomy): domain Eukaryota; kingdom Metazoa; phylum Chordata; class Actinopteri; order Characiformes; family Serrasalmidae; genus Pygocentrus; species Pygocentrus nattereri. The sequence goes on from NC_051229.1 coordinate 6,180,699, forward strand.
TTTTATTTGTTCTCACAAACTACATTTTTGAACAAGCAAAGACATGAGTAGGTGCAGAGCAATAAGCAGGACGGGGCCTACCCAGATTGATCACAAGTCTACCCAATCAAATGGGGAGTAAATATTTATTAAGCTGCATTTTTTAAGATTAAGAAATTTGATTTGTTTTTCTATGCATGCTGCTATTGAATTATACAATCTAATCATTACGCTCGCCCCCAAGCTCAGCCCTTCAATCACTGTTTAGCTACTGTTGCTTTCTGCCTTTGCCTCAAGCCTTCAGTTTATCATTACACCAGTGTTTGAATCCAAGGTTCCAGCTGCAGTCAAAAGATGTCTCTGTAGAATATCATTTTCTACTCATTTCCAAAGCCAAAAACAAATTTCTAAAGACGTTGTCAGTTTTCTGTAAATTTGATTATTACAATACCCTTTTACCACAAAAACTAAAATGAGGTTTGTCAAAGCAAACATCTTCTTCAATGCCATCAAAGGTAAGACATGATTAGTCCATAAACATTTTTCATGCCCACTGTGTATGGCAGTATGCTTTAGCCTAGGATGGGTTAGGATTGGGTTTATGTTTTCAAGTTTGCTGGGTTGTTTTCCTTTCATTTGTACATCTCAGCTATCTAATTTTAGCTCAGTTATGTTGTCTTCATTATGCAGAAGTTGTACCTATGGTATTTCCAACAGGCACAACTGTTGAGTTAAAATCAAACAGATTATCTATTTTACATGCTGCAAAGTGAAGGGTGCTGCAGTGTTGGTTGCCTTCATATGAATCCTGCATTCTGGTTAATATGTTTACAGAAATTTCAGGATGTAGCATGTTTATAAATTGTATTTATCAAGGTGGCCTACCCCCTTTGTCAGAGTACCTAAAAATATATTCCCGCCTACACTTCTGAGTCACAGTTTGCCGGGTTTTATCATTGCTCGGAAGAAACAGATCAATAAAAAGTGCTTGCAGATTCAGACTGCACTCTGAATGAGCTCACATGCTCGCTTGGAAAAAACAATAGCACATTCAAAAATAGAGGAATGCTTGGGAATCTTTTATCCAGTGATGCCTCCTTCCCAGCCCACATATACACACATATGTGATTTGGCTTGTAGAGTCGGCTGGAGTTTGGTTTAACTGCTAACGGTTACTCATGCATTGTTGAATACCTGGGATTCAGGACAAAACCAAGCCTGTCTGATGTCTGTCTCTCTCCATACAGTTCTTATCTGAGGAGGAACCAGACTGGATTGGTCAGATCTGCTAATCTGGTAGGAGACGTCTGTTTTTACACTGTAAAACTGGACAGTGCTGAGATATAGAGGTGATTCTAGGACAGTGTCATCCGTGTTGTGCCATGCAAAACTATGCTTTGTGTTTTGAATTCCAATTACATAGAATTAAATATTAAAGTGATTATAATTAACAAAATATAAGTGATTATCGTGGATTTTTTTTCCAATCCTATATCGTGTGTACTGGCAAAATAAATATATTTCAATTATTTTCTAGGACCTTTGCAAAGTACTGTGTCATTATATAATAAGAATTTGGGTCCTGCTATATCCACAGTGTGTGTAACCATGGCGAGGATACCTTTCCTCTGCTTTGTTGTGCTGATTTTCTTCTGGGCTGCTACAGCTCTCAGCGTTTCAGGTATGATCTCACATTTTAAAAATGTAATTAAGTAAAAAAAAAAAAAAAAAAAAATATATATATATATATATATATATATATATACACATATATTTGATAAGTACATATTCTAACTGAAATGAACTGAAATGAAATGTGTTACTGAGAAATGTTGAGCACCTAAAAAATATCTGGGACATTAGTTGGTTGACCAAGAACGTATTGATCTATTTGCTGGGAAACTGTGAACATTCCCAAATCCCTTGTGTATTTGACTACAGCTTTGACGGGCTACATGTAAACAGAATAACTGATGCATTTATAGTTTAAAAGGTATTATACACACACAGATCATGGTCTTGCGAGGCCCGTGTGACCAAGAGACTTTGGAGGCCTCTGAAGCAAAAAATAGAATGAAAAAGAAAAAAGAATGAAAGAAAATATAATAAAACAACGTTTAATGTTTATGTACACTGTAATTTTGCACACACTTTGAGCGATGCTGAAAATGTGGTTTATTGAAAATGAACAAAATTAGCCTTATTCATGTGCAAACACTTTTTTTTGCATAGCATCTGAAGGTTATTGAAGGTTAAACGCTAAGACCGTCACACTATCCACAATATCCCATTTGAATGACGGCAACAAATGTATTTGGGTCATTCCATGGAAATGGCACATTTTGAGTCCTCATCTCCTCTTTAGGTGTATTTTATCTACTGGGTCACAAAAATCTATATTTTAACAGCTTTACACATACATTGAAATATCTCCTTTAATACAGTGTATTTTTTTTATTTGATCTTTTTATGAGAACTTTGTTTATTTATTTATTTTTGCTGACACCACCTATTTTGTCATGTCCCTCATGGCCTTCAACGAAAGTATACTTAGAATATACCAAATACAACTATAAAAAAGTCCATATATTTTGATGTCAACCTAAACAACTGTCTGTGTTTAATTGTTTGTGATATTATTTTTCAAAATTAATTGATAATTATTTATTAAAATCACATTATTTAGTTCTGTACCTAAGTAACCCCTCAACCCCGTAACACAAATGAATCTCCCCCACAAAAACAATGGTATGATCCATATGATCCAGATACATCAAGAAGTGACATCACTCAAGTCTTTTGGACAACAGGACAGCAAAGACAGGCAAGTGGCTTCCTTCTTTTATTTAATTTTGGTCATTTATCTTGTGATATTGTGGTCGCCAAACTCAGTGACTCAACACCGTCACATGAAAAAAAGATAGAAAACTATTACTTATAAAAAAAGTTTTTTTTATTTCAAAACTATATGCTAATTCTGAATCTCATGCATGCCATGTGCTCTCTCTCTGGTATACAGTATGTAGAGCAGCGGCCATTTTGTGCAAAAATCACAACCCCGTCACACTCAACCCCGTTACATGTTTGACTGTGAGGTTTACATATCAATGATACATTTAAGCAAAAAATTTGAAAATGTCAAAGTCCAATTTGAACCATTCTAGTGGAATGACCCATTTATTTGTAGTCATTTAGACTTTGTGTGCATTCAAGGACTACTCTAATAACTCATCTAATGTCTACATCTGTGGTGGATTGTCCCAAGTATTTGGGCAACCTTGAGACTTGTGGTGTCTCAGCCCCAATGGCCCAATCCTTTATGACCCAAATCCCCAAGCCCACCCCCCAGGGAGGTTTTTTTATTGGCCTGTCCGTTATGTATCAGTCTTCTACAGCAGCCCAAAGGCTCACATGCTCCTTCGCTCCAAAAGAGCCAACAGCTTCCTGGAGGAAATCAAGACAGCATCACTGGAGCGAGAGTGTATGGAAGAGGACTGTGACTTCGAAGAGGCCAGAGAGATCTTTGAGAACAGAGAGCACACGGTCGGTCATTATTTATCTTATTAATAATAAGTATTAATGATAATAATAACTAATCTTACTACTAAGAACCAGAATCTGATGTTACCACAGTGTTTTTATATTTTTAATAACATCTTTTTAAAGGCTTTATCTTTTCCCAACAAAGACTTTTGGAAACTTTTAAAGGATATGCATGGCTTGTTATTGTTGAAATATTGTCAGAGGTGCTGGCAGATTACCAGACCTAATGCACAGTGAATGTAAATGTCAATATAATCCAGCAACTGACTCTTTTCTCCTGTAGTTGGAGTTCTGGGTGCGGTATGCAGGTGAGTGTGACTTTTGGTACAAGGGACCCCACAAATGTTTATGTGAAGTATGGTATTGACAGAAAAACATCTTGTGATTACATCAGTGATGACTCACTGTTTTTGAGATATTTTATTTATGATGTATTTTTGCATTTTTTCTTTCCTCTATATATGCTTAATTATTATTTTATTCTCTTACCTTAGCATTTATAACATGTTTTCCTGATTGCAATTAATGAAGCATTCATTCATTTTCACCCCCCCCCCAACCAAAAGCACAGATGTACAGTTCCAACTGTACATGTCATTGCTGATGTAAGGAGACCTTGTATTACTAATAGTAACTTTGAAGAACTTTAAAGTTTTCTATACATTAATGTTTTTATTTATTTATTTATTTATTATAAACAGTAGCAGTAAATATATGTGCGTTTCAAATTTGATGCCTGCAACACTTTCCAAGTCAGTTGGGACAGGAACATGTGTTGCATTAGTGTTACATCGTCTTTCCTGTTAACAATACTTAATAAAACCATCTGGGGACTGAAAACACCAGTTGATCCAGTTTTGAAAAGTCTTCAGCTGCACAACCGTACATGGTCATGTGTGCTCCATTGTGTGTTTATATATCTTCTGGGGTTAATGGTGCCTTCACAGATGTGGAAGGTACACACTAAGGCTTGGTCCACAAATCCGATTGTATCCAGATGGATTTTTGACCGTCTGGACAGCAAAAAATTTATGAAATTTGATTTTTGCAGATCAGATCCAACCCCAGTTTGGAAGTGGTTTGAAATGCGATTGAAATCGGACTTTTAGAGACGTATCTCAGACTGGATGCTCTGGCCGCTCAAATATGATTTCAAAGCATCTTTGGCGTCACTCGCAACACAACAAACAACAACAATGTCATATCCAGACTGACGAAAAGCTGGGGTTTGAGAAGAGCGCCAAAGATTCATGCTTGTGAAGAGACCTCCATCTCTCCTACATCCATGTTTGAAATCCACATCACTAGCATAGCTTTTTAGTTACTAACACCTGCATTGTTACCAAAGCAAACCATGCAGATCGGCTGCTGATGTCTGGACAAACAAATCCGATCTGATCTCTTGCAAATAACAGTGCAGACAGTCATCTCAAAAGATTTGAGATTTGAGAAACAAATCCGATTTGCCTGCAGTCTGAACACAGCCTCCTAACTTATCCTTGCTTATGAAGGACTAGGCCTTTACTTGGATGCTCCTTTTATACCCAAACATGACCTGTTTCACAACACTTGTCATATTACAGACATCAATTTCAGAGTAAGCATATATATACATATATATATATATATATATATATATATATATATATATATATATATATATATATATATATATATATATACAGTTTTTGTTTAAATATACATCAAAGTGAGTTCACGAATCACTGCTTTCTGTTTTAATTATATATATATATTTGTACTTCTCATACTGTCCTATTGAGGGTTGCAATAAAATGGCCACAGAATGTATGTAAAAGCATGTATTAGATACATAAACTACAGTAAAGTAGTATAAGTAAACTACACCAATGGCCTGCATGCATGTTTCACGTTTCCAGATGAACATGTATGGAGAAAATCTCGAAAATTCTGATTATGAAGAATGAAACTTTGATTTAGGTTGTAGTTTGTCACTATTTTCACTAAATGTTGGGTCAGAGTGTATTAGAGTGACGGAAGGACTGATGGTCCTCTCTGGCCTGGCCCTCAGAAACCACATCCCTTAACTGCTCGGAGAACAACGGTCACTGTGACCATGACTGCTACGACAGGAAAGGCAAAACTGGCCGTTTCTGCAGCTGCATCCAAGGATACCAACTCCACGAAAACTCCAAGGAGTGCATTCCCAAAAGTAAGGACATGTAGTGTGATAGTTCTGACCTGTGAACATGAGCACCAAAAAGAAAAGCTGGACGTTCCGTGTCGTTCTTGCCACACCGAGGTAGTGCTTTGGTAAAAAATTGTTATATTTGTTAATCTGCCAGTTATAATCTTGAAATGAAACGAATAGAACATCTTTTACAAGTTTCAAATGTCTGTGCTTAATTTACACTCTTAATAAAGATGGTTCTTCAAGGGTTCTTTGGTAAAGACAATAGTTCTACACAGAACCATGAACAGACTCACAGTCTCACCAGGCAGAGAGCCATTTAATCATTCAAATGGTCTATTGACTGTTTGACTGGTTCTTCAGATTGATGGAGAACGTGCTGTATATGAAAAGAGTTCTATAAAGCACTAAAAAGGGTTCTTCTATTGTTTCAAGCCTGGCACCATAACAATAGCAGAATCATTTTTGGTGCCATATAAAAATGGTTCAAATGGTTCCTTGAGTGCTCATGGTTCAACCATTGTCTTTACTAAAGACCCCTTGAAGATCCATCCTTTTAAGCGCAGTGGCTGAAAAAGATAATTTGCTTGTGGAAATACAACTAGAATCCCATACGGCTACTGGCAGAAATTCGTATAAATATAGAAGCATTTTAGTGTTTTGAGAGTTACGGTTCAAACTCTTAAGGCCCAGTTCTGATAGTAACTGTTCACCACCGCGCCAAACGTCTCCACTTATCGACTACATTCGGGGAAAAGATGTCTTCATGTGATTTTTTTCTCCAAACCACTGCTTTAATTTGCATCTTGTTCCTGTGTTAAAGGAATCGTTGTCTGTGTGTATGCCTTTGGTTACCAGGTGAAGATTCATGTGGACAGATTTTGATTGCCAAGTCGACCTACAGTACTAAGCCCAGACCAATTTTACAGCCATGGCTTGTTGGTGGTGAAGTTGGCAGAAGAGGAGAGAGTCCCTGGCAGGTATTGAAGTGTCCAGTAAGAATACATTGTCCAATTGTTGTGATCTTGAAACTGATTTCCAAAAATGACACTGCCATGAATCACCTACAGCTGGGGAGCACAACTCTGATCCTGGAAATTTCCCCGTCCTGTAGATTAGCTTTGAGGCGGAGTGAGTTTGACAAACTCATCAAAAGATTCCTTGACCTGTGCTAAACGATCCGTCCTTATACAGCATCTTTCAACGATCAGGCATAATATCATGCTCCATCATCAACTCCTTGCTTCTACACTCATTGTCCATCTTATCAGCTCCACTTACTGTATAGCTGCACTTTGTAGTTGTACAGTTACAGACTGTAGTCCATCTGTTTCTCTGATACTCTGTTACCCTGTTCTTCAGTGGTCAGGACCCCCATGGACCCTCACACAGCAGGTACTTTTTGGGTGGTGGATCATTCTCAGCACTGCAGTAACACTGACGTGGTGGTGGTGTGTTAGTGTGTGTTGTGCTGGTCTGAGTGGATCAGACACGAGTTTTTAAACACTGTGTCCACTCACTGTCCACTCTATTAGACACTCCTACTTTGTGTGTGCACCTTGTAGATGTAAAGTCAGAGACGACAGCTCATCTGCTGCTGCACAGTTTCTGTTGGTCATCCTCCAGTCCTTCATCAGTGGTCATTTTTGGACATTTTTGGATGGTGGACTGTTCTCAGTCCTGCAGTGACACTGAGGTGTTTAAAAACTCCAGCAGCACTGTGTCTGATCCACTCAGACCAGTGCAACACACCATCACCACCACCACGTCAGTGTTACTGCATTAAAATGATAACAATCACCCCCCCATCTCTACCCCCTACATCTCTATTCATATTCTCCTCTACAACCCCCATTATCCCTCCTCAAACTCCTTTTCCTCCTTCCTCCCCCTTAGTTTTCAATGTATAGCTTTCAAAGGTCCTGGTGACCAGACTGGACTGGTGACACTGATGACCAAGCTGTGCCCGTGCGTGATTGTCTTCATGTATGTGCTTTCTAGGCTCTTATACTGAACGCCGGTGGAGATTTTCACTGTGGTGGCGTCTTGATTGACGAAAGCTGGGTCCTCACTGCTGCCCACTGTCTTGAGACAAGCCTTCGCTTCAGCGTCAGACTAGGTTTGTCCTGCTTTCCTTCTACATCCGACGTGTTTTTAAGGCTGATTTGTTTTTCACTTCATGCTAGCAGCATCAGGCTGAATGTTTAGTGTGTTTAATGCTGTGTTTAATCATAAGACACATTTTGTTTTCGCACAATACTGGGAGGGGGAAAAAAATAATAAAGAAATATATAAATACATACATAAATACAAAAATAACTGTGAGTGGTATTCTTGAAAAGTGGAATTGTTTAGCAACCACAGCAACCCAGCCACAAAGTGTCAGACTACGTCAAAATCACAGAGCAGGTTGCCAGGTGTTGAGGAGAATAGTGCATAAAATTCTCCAACGCTCTGCTGAATCAATAACTGCAGAGTACAAACCTCTTCTGGCATCAACATCAGCACAAAACTGTGCATCACCAAGTACAACGCCATGCGTTGGATGGAGTGGTGTAAAGCTTATCGTCTCTGGACTCGGGAGCAGTGCAACGTATTCTGTGCAGCAACAAATCACGCTTCTCTATCTGTCAGTCAACGATGGACGAGTCTGGGTTTGGCGAATGCCTGACTGCATTATGCCAACTGTAAAGTTTGGTGGAGGAGGGATGATGATATGGAGTTGTTTTCCAGGGGTTGGTCTAGACCCTTTATCTCCAGTGAAGGGAAATCTTAATGCTTAAGCAGACCAAGACCATTTTGGACAACTGTACGCTTCCAACTTTGTGGGAACAGTTTGGGGAAGAACCTTTTCTGTCCATAAAGTCATGGCTTGGTCAGTTTGGTGTGGAAGAACTTAATGGGCCCTAACAAAACCCTGACCTCAACCCCAACGAACACCTTTGGGATGAACGAGAATGAGTTTGAGAGCCAGGCCCTCTAGTCCAACATCAGTGTCTGACCTCACAAATGCTCTTCTGAATGAATGGGCAAAAATTCCCACAGACACTCTCCAACATCTTGTAGAAGGCTTCCCAGAAGAGTGGAAGCTGTTACAGCTGCAAAGGGGCAACCAACTCCATATTAATGCCTATGGGTTTAGAATGGGATGTCATAAATGTCCATATATGTATGCATGTATGTATTCTGTGAACAATACACATCTGCTACTGAGATGGACCAATGACATCACTAATGGTAAAAATATTGTTGGTAGCTTGCTGATAGGGCCCATCTGTTCATTAGAGGTAGGATTAATACAACCCCAATTCCAAAAAAGTTCGGACACTGTGTAAAATGTAAATAAATGTAACTAGAAACAAAATGCAATGATGTGCAAATCTCATAGACCCATACTTTATTTACAATAGATCACAGAACACACATCAGATCTTTTGAGACATTTTACCATGTCATGAAAAACATTAACTCATTTAGAACTTGATGGCAACGCATCTCAAAAAAGTTCTTGCCACCCAAAATGTCTGTGCACAGATCTGTTTACAAGGACTTTTTAAACGTCCCATAAGAAGAGGCACTAATCTGTTTATCGGCTTTGGTCCTCCAAGACCAGACTTTGACGCTCTTGACTTTCTACCCCTTTAGGTGACTATTTTCAATTAATGAAAGAAAAAAACGAAGTTACCATCCCTGTGTCCAAAATCGTCTCCCATCCAAAGTACAACCCCGAGACGGCGGACAACGACATCGCCCTCCTGCGCTTGGTCTCTCCGGTGAAGTTCTCCACCTACATCCTGCCGGCGTGCCTGCCGAGCCGTAGCCTGGCCGAGCGAGTGCTCCACCTCAACGGAACCCAAACAGTAGTGACCGGCTGGGGCAAACAAAATGAGACAGCGACCCACTACAGCTCTGCTCTCGGCTTCATCAACGTCCCCCTGGTGGACCATGCAGAGTGCGCCCGCCACATGGTCAACAACCTGACCCAGAACATGCTGTGCGCCGGGATAATAGGGAAGGTCAGGGATGCCTGTGAGGGAGACAGCGGCGGCCCCATGATGACCCAGTACCACAACACATGGTTCCTCATAGGCCTCGTGTCGTGGGGCGAGGGATGCGGCCACACGGACAAACTGGGCATCTACACCAAAGTCTCCAATTATCTGGAGTGGATAGACAGCGTCCGGAAGGAAGCAACGGGTCCTTGATCCGTCATTTGTTAATCACTATTGCGTCATTGGCCTTTGCTATACTGATATAACTGGAGGCTGCAATATGCAAATGAGCCAATCAATCACAGAATTTTTTTTTGTGCGCAGTGATCATCCTGACCAATCACAGTTCCAGATGAGTATTTCTGTGTTTTGATGAATCAAGGGGTGGATGTAATCCAAAAAAGATCAAACATCCCATCATCTGTATTTCGCTGTTGTCGGAAAAAAACTTGTATTTCCAAAATAGTAACTTTACAGGAGAAGAAAAAAAACTCCTTTACTTTTAATGTAAGTCAATAGAACCAGAATTATTTCCAAGTCATTTTGGGCTGTTTCTTTTGGTCCATTCATCATGAAATTTAGATATAGTGTAACGTGGAGCGATGAGGAAGCGGACACATATGCGTAGAAAAGCAAGATTTATTCGGGGCAAATCCAAAATCAGGGTCGAGACAGTCCAGGGTCATAGAGCCAACACATAGAGAACGGGGAACAGACATAACGTAAGAAACACAGGATCCAAACAACACAGGGGTGACGAGGGACAGGTGGGGAAACAGGTGGAAACAATCAGGGGCGGAGTAGCGAAACAAGGGGGCAGGACATCAAAGAATCAAAACAAAGGGGCACGTGGACGACCAGAAAGTAAACAGAAAAGCACATGGAGGAGTGGGAGGAGCCAATCATGACACACAGTCTAAAGGGCAACAGATATTTTCAAATTATGCCAAAAACTGGAAAACATTAAAAATGAACATACAAGGTTTTTTTCAGACAACAGCGATGTGCTCTTAAAAAAAAAACATCTTAAAAGCATCATGCGTTTAATTATTCTGCTATTCAGAGAATGGGAAACTGCTGGCTGAGAAAATTAGGTGTTAAATGAGCATTTAATAACTATTTATTAATCCAGACAACAATGTTTCATTCATACAACATTATTAGGCTACAGTACATTCATATTTTGAATTTTCATTGCATACATCAAGCCTTGCTATGTAAAAGCAAAATGTGGTAAATAAAAAGCTTAAAATATGATTTGAAATTTTGTTTCTAACCATATGAAAGACATTTGGTTTTTGAAATTATTGTTATTAAAGTGAATTCAGTGAATCCATGGAGGGAGGTGTAATTGCTAACAAGACAAAAGCCCTTTCAGACATTTTTACAATCAACCCTTAGACGTCAAGAGGTATTACTGTTGCTTCGACATGCTACTTAATTACCTAAAGCTGCACTATGTAAGACATTGTGTAAGACTGAAAGGAGTAACATTACTGGGTCAGGCTAAAACATAGTAAACGTGTGCTGCTGCGAGTCATTTACTCAATCCTGATTTGAATGTTAGAAGTGTTGCTTATAGTTATTATTTTAAATCCATCACGAGTAAAAAATCAGAGATGAAATACAATACTATATTCACTCATATCAGGAGGCACGTTCTTCACAAAGGTCGGACCGAGTTCTCTTTGAATTCTCTTGCTTGAAATCAGATTCATCCACTCAGGGAAGGGGTTCGAAACACAACCCACACTACAAAACGTTCTGCACATTGCATGCAATTACACACTTCCGCCAGAGAGGTCTCCAAATCCCCAAAGCTTACATAGTGCATCTTTTATTAGTGCTTTGACATTCAGCTTCTGATCTGCATCAACGGGTTTCATTCCAAATTACATCTTTCAGTTTGATTCAGGGTCAACAAAAATAGATGAGTTTTCTGTGTTCAACATGAAACTGCACACACAACAGTAACTTTTCATTCAATTTAAATCATATTTCCACTCCTACCAACAAATACAACTGTGCTATGGACTGAACGTTTACAGTCTGCACTTCCCATACAATGTCTATTAGTTTCTATGAGCTACAAGTGAACAACAACAGCAATCACTGACTTCTAAGGATAAAGTAAGTTCCTGAGCATGGACAAGTACTGTAGAGATTCCTTGAGAACTGAACAGCACCATGATTTAAGACCACTTGAAGTACCTTGTGGTTAATGGGACAAGGATGAAATAAACAATAAAATACTTTTTTATTAGGATGTATGACCTCTGTGTGAAAAAAGTCGTTGTAGAGAAAACTGCAGACGTTTGTGTGTCTGTTGTGTTCTGGAAAATGTGAAAAGAAAAAAAAACTATCAGTGACAAATAAATCTACCTAATTTTAAAAGTAAAACAAACTTAGCTTTTCTAGGTTCATTATGAATAACAAATTACAGGATTCTTGCACAATTCAACAGCAGAGAACCTGAGTGCCACTATGTAAGGCAGTATTTAAGTTACACAGTTAAACGGTGATAAAGGGACAGTCTAAGGTGTCTTACTTAAAGGATACAATCTGCAATATTGGCATTGTATTTAACTCTTATTATTCGGTTATTAATCTTAAGACATTCAGTAACTAATATGAAACTACCATTTCAGTTATGCAGTACAGATCTTTATACTGTAATGTGTTGCACTGAATGTTTTCTTGATTCAAATGTGAACCTCTTTCCACATGAATAAAACAGATTACAATCAACCCATTTATCACAGAAACTAGGTCAAATGAAATATAAAAATGTGCTGTAAGATTTTGAGAAAATGATGTACACATTTGAATTAACGCATTTCTTTTTTCAGTGTAAAAATCACGAGTGCATGTGTGGGTCCAGACTTCACTCTCATAACTACATACTAGTTTTGCAGCAGTTGATCGTTTATAGCAGGTAAGATTAATAAGATAGAATGATAAGCTGGTAGTTACAGGTTTCAGCTCCCACATAAACCTACCTAAGGGCAACAATCTATATATTTAACGTAACACTGTCTAAGCTCTTTGGTGAGGTCAAGTTGGAGAGATGTTCGAGCTGCTGCTTGCTGACCTCCTGACCTGCAGCTCCTGCTCGTATCGCTCCAGCTGAGCCCAAAAGCCTGGGTTGGGCTCCACCACTGACCGGGCACTTTTCACAACCTGGGGGAACAAGTGACATGACTTTACAAAAGCAACATGAAGCACAACATTACATTAATACAAAAAGTGTCACTGCCCGGGCGCCATGGATAGGGCTGCCCACCGCTCCGGGTAAGTGTGCTCACTGCCCCCTAGTGTGTGTGTTCACTAGTGTGCATGGGTTAAATGCGGAGGTCTAATTCCTCTGTGTGCAAACACAGTTGGCAAATGGTTCTGATCAATGATCAAAAGGTGCAGCTGCATTTTAGCGAGCAGGTTACTGAAAAGATGTGTATTTGTATACAATGTACTGTCAAATTTAGTGTCACTAAACATGCATTTCACATTTTTAATTCTAACGGTTGGTAGATATAAAGGGGTTGCCTTGCAACAAAATTAGGACACTTGTGCTGTGGTACTGTTACAGTACTGTGCAAAAGTTCAAGACATCTAAGCTAATTTTTTAACAATTGACCTCAGCAGTGAGTTTATCACAATATACATTAGAATAAAGTCAAATCCAGAATTCAAATAAACATAAAAACAATAAAGAGTAACAAGAATTTCTCGGGTCCATATTTTTCCTTGACACCTTCACAGCCGCCACAGAGACTCGTTAATATCATCGATTACATCATGAGCTCAATTTACTGAAGCACTGATTGGTCAAACCAGGAGCTGCTTTTTAACTACATGTAATACTGGGCTTCCTCGAGGAGAGGCTTGGAGATGGGTAAACAAACAAACTAACATCCAGAAATCACTTTATTATATATATCATTGTTAATTAATATTCTATACATTCTGTTTATTCAAATATTACTACACAAATGAATAGATTTTGAAAATGTTTCTTGGGTGCCTAAGACTTTCGCACAGTACTGTACATACAAACATTTTCACAAGGTTCTATAAATATTTTCCACCTCGCCTTCCTGCATCTCTGGCTGTCTGTACAGTCTCATTGTGTGCTAAGAAAAAACTCATTTAATGTTTTGCAATGAAATCAACAGTTATTAATTATGTAAATTACACACTTGAAAATGAGAGTCATTTAGTAAAGAAAATGGTTCTATATATGAAGCCCTCTTAAAAAGTTCTTCACACAGTAAAAAAGGTTCTTCAGACTGATGGAGAATGCGCTCTAGATGGTTCTATATAGCACCAAAAACGGTTGTAACAAACCTGACGTCATAACAATAGAAGAACCCTTTTTGGTGCTGTACAGAACCACGCATGCGTGTGAACAGCATACTCCGATTTCTTAGATCAGAGTGAGGTCTAGAAGTCTGATAAAGAGAGCTGGAGTTTAGCTCAGTACTCAGATCTCTCAGTGTATGTAAACTATCTTTTGACTTCTCAGCATTTCTGAGCATGTGCGAAAACAGACTGCGGTACCAGAAATAAGCGCGCAGCGTTGCGGCAGCAAGACACTTTCGGAGCGATGCTGGAACAGACTACATGCCTCACGAAATGAAGGATTTAAACATTCTTCATCTTCTAGAGGATGCATGTTCATATTTTCAGGTAAAGTGGCGCAACGCTTTTTTAAAAAAAAGCCACAGCATGAAGTTTGAGTTTTACCTTAAGTTTACCTTAAGTGAGTTTACTGGCTGGTTGCAAAGCTGAAATCTGATTGCTGTCTGACTCAAGTAGTCTTCCCATTATCTGATTCCCCAAGTGCATCTAAACACGCTGATCGTCAAAAATGCTTTTCTGCAGTTATTGGATTATTAAGTGCATATAATCAGCTCCACTTACTGTATAGGTGCACTTCGTAGTTCTACAATTACAGACTGTAATCCATCTGGACTCAGACCGCTGAGTCATGGTTTCTGTTGCATATGTGAACAAGCCAAACTAAGCCAGACCCCTCAAACGGCCCCAAAAACAAACCGAACTGAGACCACCTCTCGAGATGGTCTCAATTTGACTCGTTTGTACATTGTACACCGTGAAAACAAAACGGCCCTGGTCCGCTTTAGCTTTGTGTTATGATGAAGACCACAAGGCTCCGTGTACACACAGCCAGTCTTCAGCACTTCAGCAGGTAAAAACTGACTAAGGATCATTTAAGATGCTCCACTCACTGTATAGCTGCGCTTTGTAGTTCTACAGTTACAGACTGTAGTCCATCTGTTTCTCTGATACTCTGTTACCCTGTTCTTCAGCAGTCAGGACCCCCATGGACCCTCACAGAGCAGGTACTTTTTGGGTGGTGGATCATTCTCAGCACTGCAGTAACACTGACACGGTAGTGGTGTGTCAGAGTGTGTTGTACCGGTACGAGTGGATCAGACACAGCCGTGCAGTTTTTAAACACATAAGTGTCACTGATTTACCTGCTCTGTGGGGGTCCATGGGGGTCCTGAGCACTGAAGAACAGGGTAAAAGGGGGTAACAAAGTACCAGAGAAACAAATGGACTACAGTTCATGGACAATGAGTGTAGAAACAAGCATATTTGAGTATCGTGAAGAAGATCCTGACATATCGTGATATGAACCTCTACTATTTCACTGTGTAAGTATTGCAGCAGTAATCGATCATTTACTATAACATTTTGTCCCATTGAGCACAAAGTGAGAAGCAGTAGTTAAAGGCCTTACCTGGAACGCCTCTGTTAAGGTGAGGCCCTGGTGCTTCATCAGGAAGGCCACACAGATTGTGGCTGAGCGGCTGCGACCGTTCTTGCAGTAGACGACTGTCCGGCCGCCTCGGCCCGCTTCGGCGTGGATGGCGTCAGCACAGCGGTCAAAGTACTTATAGAGGTCCTCGTTGGGGTCATCGTAGACGGGCACGCGGAAAGTGCTGACTCTGGTGGAGGGGAAAGGCTGCTGTTTGGACACGTTGATGCAGAGCGTTACTGCCTCCTGCTGGACGAGCTGGTCGTTGCAGGCTGAGCGAGCGTTGCTGATCAGCAGCGCGTCTGTAACCGGACACATCTGAAGCATCGAGAAGAGTTTGGAGAGCAGCAGAGACACTACAGCCGGTTTAACTCACACACATCACTCACACACACACAAAGCACCCTCAGCTCTACGTCTGGACACCCTAACACTAACACTATAAGCTGTCCGTTTCTAGCTGGCATGAGGAAGGCAATGCAGAGGTCAGTCTGATTCCACTGAGTGCTGCTATATTTACAGCAGGAGCCTGAGGCTTCCTCCAGGTCCTAATGCCACCCCAGTCTCTCCACACAGTGGCACCAACAGGATCTTATGGGCCCAGACAGATGTAGCTGCCACTAAGGGCATTTACATTTACGCTCTTACCCCGCAGGCGAAGGTGGTGTTAGGAGTCTTGCCCAAGGACTCTTATTGGTATAGTGTAGGGTGTTTACCCAGGTGGGGGACTGAACCCCAGTCTGCAGCGTAGAAGGCTCTGGTGTTACCCACTACACTATCCAACCACGTCTATTGACTACCTGTCCACCGATTAATGGTGCAATTTGTAAGATTTTTGGTTTAAAACAATACAAAAGTAACTAAAGTTGTCAAGAGAGCGAAGAAATAACACTTTTGATGTCACGACAAAGATGTCTGTGTACTTTGCTGCAGAGATACCGACTTAAGCTTGCATGCTAACCAGCTAGCCCTGCCCCGTCCTGCCTCGTAATACCAGAGAACCGGGAGAGTGCAGTGTGTTCTGGGTTTCTCAAACACTAGAGGGCGCTCTTGAGCGACCCCAAATCGTAGTTTATAAATGTTTAAACATTTTTAATGTAAAAGGATGCAGTCATTTCCTGAACATTGAATATGATAAAACATATTAGCGCCGCTGTTCTGCTTCTAAGAGCTTTTAAACTCGAGTTATAGGACTTTAAAACGGCGCCTCATGCGGGTCCATGATGTCAGTGAGTGCGAACAGCCAATGAGCTGCTCCGCTCGCCCATCAATCATCACGCTCTAGCAGTAAAGCCCGCCTCCTGCTGCCCTAAAATCTATTTGCTGTAGAAAAAAGGAAATATATTGGTGAGTTTTCTTTGCTATTTTAGTGGAATACATCCTTCTACTTTCTAAAATTAAAGAAACGTTCTGGGTGAGCGATTCGTTTTTAGCCGTTGAGCTCCTTTCACTCCCATTTATTGGGGACTCGCTCACAGGTGCCCTCTGCTGTTTAGCAGCTCTGTTTCGGATATAACGGAGGAAATAAGAAGTGGCCAGGCTCCTCATAAATTTAGCTTGGATCGTTTAAGGACGGGTAGCCAATGAAAGGAACAGGGATGAAGTTTGGTGCTGAACTTGCAACATTTCTTCTAGAGTGGTAAGGAGTGGGAGGAGTGAAGAGATTACTATACACTGGTTTACTATACTAAAATGACATTTTATTAATTTCACGGTGTTTCTGACCCTACAGAAATAAATGCTATATTTTTCTGTAATGCTAATACAGGTAGATTTAGTCCCAATGTCTACACTTTATGTGTACAGTCGTATACACGAAAGTTTGAATATCTCTGAACAAGTTGTGTTGTATTGATTTTCCATGTGAAAATAGGTTAACACAAATTCTACAGAGAGCACACTTAAATACAACACTGTCCTCAAAATATACTGCACAATTACTGTTTATTTGTTGATTTAACATGTCAGGAAGAACAAAAAACATTCAATTTAAAGTGTCCCATTACTTTTGCACAGACCACATTTTAGGTTTTATTTTTTTCCAACATGTTAAATTAACAAATAAACAGTAAACGTGCTTGGAAATGTGCAGAAGTCTGTTCACTCTGAAATACAAAATACACACATCACACCGTTATACACCGGGGATACACGCTTTTCGGTTGTCTATATTAAAGGTTTTAATAGGTTTTCTATTCTCAGAAGAAGAATTTAAATCAATATCAATTATTTGTTTATGTAGTACTTGTCTCAACTTAAAATAGATTTAATCAGTAAGTTCTGTTTGTGTGCCGTAAACACAAGAATCACATTTTTATATTTCTAAGAAAGATTTGTGATCAAATGAGACCTTAATCTGTTTCCAGGGTCTCTTTGTTTACTACAATGACAAAATAAATGAGACATATCTTCAAACTGTTCAGCTAATAAACAGTCGTGCATTTAAACGTGCATTAACTTTGCACACGTTCTTTCCTCTGAGACCAAATTTTATCACGGTCAACATCATTTATATGTTTATTCCAGTAAAACAAAGCAATTTTAAGAGAGATAATTTCATGCAGAAAAACGATGATTTATTTCTTATTTTTAGCAGAAGATAACCTAATAAACAAGCTTTATATAATGTTAGACAACAGATAAATCCGGCCACGCAAGCCGTAACATCACAGGTTTTTCACAAACGCTGTATCACTCCACTGAGACGCTGTTGCTAAGCAACGACTTTGACAGCTGTAGGAGACGCTCAAGCCATTTGAACGTTTTTACTTCTTACTTTGCCACAAAAAGAAAACAGACACTGTTAAGATCACATTTGACCGACAGCCGATTTGGTCCGACTCTGAAGACGAGACGACACTAAATTCTCTAATTGTCAGTTGGTCTGTGTGGAGCTGGAGAACAAACTGCCGGCTGTGCAGCAAGTGGGCGGAGCTTGTTACTCTGACATAACAACAAGCTGCTTGTTAAGGAACTATAATTTGATGAAGGAACTGTAACACTGAAACATTTTAAGCGCAGCGTTCACGGCCCAGTTTGTTAATTTCTTACTTTATTTATTTAACTGTTCTATAAAAGCCAATAGAACACTTGAGGTTGTGTGTTATCGCTATAACATCAAGGCTGTGATTCGCCTTCGGCTCATGCCTACAACCAAATCACAGCTGTGATGTCATTTTGCGATAACACACTCCCTCTCATGTTCTATGGCTTAATTATATAAGGATTGATTGATTAACACAGTTCAAGGAATGTTTTGATGAGTTTGTAAAGCTCACACTACCTCAAAGCTAATCTACAAAAGGGCCAAGAAATTACCCTCACTTTCAACAGAAGGGTTGTGGCAGGATGAAGCAGGATTCTGCTTCCTAATGAAATTTCTGCTTCCTAAATTTCTGTTTCCTAACAAAATTTCTGCTTCCTAAATTTCTGCTTCCTAACAAAATTTCTGCTTCCTAAATTTCTGTTTCCTAACAAAATTTCTGCTTCCTAACGAAATTTCTGTTTCCTAACAAAATTTCTGCTTCCTAATGAAATTTCTGCTTCCTAACAAAATTTCTGCTTCCTAAATTTCTGCTTCCCAATGAAATTTCTGCTTCCTAACAAAATTTCTGCTTCCTAATGAAATTTCTGCTTCCTAACAAAATTTCTGCTTCCTAAATTTCTGCTTCCCAATGAAATTTCTGCTTCCTAAATTTCTGCCTCCTAATGAAATTTCTCCTTCCTAAATTTCTGCTTCCTAATGAAATTTCTGCTTCCTAACAAAATTTCTGCTTCCTAAATTTCTGCTTCCTAATGAAATTTCTGCTTCCTAATGAAATTTCTGCCTCCTAACAAAATTTCTGCTTCCTAAATTTCTGCTTCCTAATGAAATTTCTGCTTCCTAAATTTCTGCCTCCTAATGAAATTTCTGCTTCCTAAATTTCTGCTTCCTAATGAAATTTCTGCTTCCTAACAAAATTTCTGCTTCCTAAATTTCTGCTTCCCAATGAAATTTCTGCTTCCTAACAAAATTTCTGCTTCCTAATGAAATTTCTGCTTCCTAACAAAATTTCTGCTTCCTAAATTTCTGCTTCCCAATGAAATTTCTGCTTCCTAAATTTCTGCCTCCTAATGAAATTTCTCCTTCCTAAATTTCTGCTTCCTAATGAAATTTCTGCTTCCTAACAAAATTTCTGCTTCCTAAATTTCTGCTTCCTAATGAAATTTCTGCTTCCTAACAAAATTTCTGCTTCCTAAATTTCTGCTTCCTAATGAAATTTCTGCTTCCTAAATTTCTGCCTCCTAATGAAATTTCTGCTTCCTAAATTTCTGCTTCCTAATGAAATTTCTGCTTCCTAAAAGAACTTTTTACAAATGTTCTTTTTATAAATGTTCTTTTTACCTAAAAGAACATTTTAAAATACCACACATTTTTTATCCTTGCCACGTCCTTGTTGCTTAAACACGTTGTTGTTTGTGTGTGGATGTATGCATTGTCCTTCCATCTGATTTGGTTAAATATGAATCTGTATGTATATTTCTTCCAAGGTGTCATTGGACTGTGCATGATTGTTAATTGAAATTTAAATAAATAGCTAGATAAAAAATACATGCATGTTTCTGTGTAGGTGAACAACACCTCCTTAGGTACGTGTCTGTTTGTGTGTGTGTGTGTGTGTGTGTGTGTGTGTGTGTGTGTGTGTGTGTGTGTGTGTGTGTGTGTGTGTGAGAGCAAGAGATGTGTGTGTTTGGTGGGGGGGGGGTGTTAACTGTCACTCTGTGATTATGCCGCTCTTAGTGGAGAAGCCTTGTTTGAGTCCAATTTGCACCCTCTGAACAAACAGTCATAACTCGGGAAAGGAAGAATAAGAAGTATGAGAGAAAACAATAGAGCGCATTTTCAAGCACCTCTAATATCCAACCAAGATCTCTGAGGAACATTTCCAACACCTTGTTGAAAGTCCGCCATGAAGAATTAAAGCAGTTCTGAAGGCAAAAGGGGGTCCAACCTTTCACTATTAGTACCTAATAAAGTGGCTGGTGAGTGTATGTACAGCATATACATGCATAACTCACTTCTAAATCTAGAACATGCCACACTCCAAAAAAAGACAGTTCTTTAAGGGTTCTTAGTAAAGGAAATGTTCTATAAAGAATCATGAACACTCAAAGAATGATAATCATGATCATGGAAGACTTCTTCAGAACGTGTTGTAGGTGGCTATATAGAACTTCTTTGAAAAGGGGGTTTATCTATTGTTACTATGTCAAGCTTGTAAACATAGAAGAACCCTTTTCAGTACTATGCAGTAGCCTTTTCAAAACGGTTATATGGGGCTCTTGTGAAACTCTAAAGCAATACAATTCCCAATTTTACCAGACAAGATCTGAGTATTTCAGAAACTGCTGATCTACTGGGATTTTCGCACGCAACCATCTCTAGGGTTTCCAGAGAACGGTCCGAAAACGGATGAAAACGCCTTGTTGATGTGAGAGGTCAGAGGAGAATGGGCAGACAGGTTCGAGCAGAGGTGGACAAAGTACAGAAATCATATACTTGAGTTAAAGTAGAGACACCCACGGTAAAATATTACTCCAGTAAAAGTAGAAGTCCTTACTCTAGACCTCAACTTGAGTAAAACTACAAAAGTATTTGGTTTCAAATGTACTTAAGTAAGAAAAGTAAAAGTACTAAAAGAGTAATTCTGGCTCTGATGTCCTGTTATCATTTTCATAACCAGACTGGCTTCATGAACTCATTTCAGGTGAAAGTCCTCCAGCGTCTCTCTTGGTAAACCAGTCTTTTAATAGAACGTCATTAATTAGTGACGCTGACGTCTATTAAAATGATCATAAGCACAAAACACTGAAGGTAAACAGTTTCCATCAGGGAGAACGTAGTGGCTCTGAAATCACTTTTTACACACAAGCAAAGTTTCAGTTTCAGATTTATTTACAACTTAGTTCCAAGTTTAAGTTGAATAAAAACTGGCTTTAAACTCAGGATCACAGATGAGCTCCTTTACTATGTTGATCTGTAGGCGTCTGTTCATAAACATAAACCAGCCCAAACTCATTTACTATAAAATGAAATGGTGTTTGTAGAAATTCAGAAAAAAGCCGCGTCAGTCTCGACTGCATATGTGGACATATTTCTATATTGTGCTCTATTTACTCAAAGTTAGGTTAGTTCATCATTTAGGTGACGTATGTGCTCCCACATTTTTACGCTGCTGCGCTGACATTGAACCGTGTGCTGCACTGGGTCGGTATGACCAACAGGTCAAAACCAGCTCTAAACAAAGTGACCGCTGGGCCCTGATTGGTGCTCTGGCTTTGCGCTTCTTTCGTTTTGACATGTTACGTTTTTATACACACAGAAACCAAAAGGAACAACAGATTTCTCAAAATGTAGGAGGAAAAAGTCGGATATTAGACTCTGAAATGTAGTGGAGTGAAAGGAAAAAGTCACAGAAAATGGAAAAACTTCAGTAAAGTACAGATATACGAAAAAAGTGTCCACCACTGGGTTCCAGATGATAGAAAGGCAACAGGAACTCAAATAACCAACCAAAATCTCTGAGGAACGTTTCCAGCACCTTGTTGAAAGTTTGCCGTGAAGAATTAAGACAGTTCTGAAGGCAAAAGGGGCTCCAACCTTCCACTAGCGAGGGGTACCTAATAAAGTGGCCGGTGTGTGTACATTCATAACTTACTCGGCCTTACGACGTGTACGCGCCTTCGGCTGCGTCATGACGTCACCGCGCGCCCGACTGAAAGCAGCGGGTCGAAGCGGAGCCTCAAGATGGAGATGGAGGCCGCGGGCTGACAATCCGGAGACGGTTTTAATGTTGCTGTGTTTTCCCAAAAGAGAGTGCAAACTCGTCTCCGCGAGGGAAGAGGCGTGCGTTTAAACGTAGCTAATATAGACTCAGTCAGCACTGGATATTTTTGGGGGTGAGTTCTACACAAGAATTGACGAGAAAACTACCGAGGATGAGCGAGCGACATGTTTCTTGACCGGCCGCCATTTAAACCCGCTGCGTTGAGAGGAAAACGCGCAGCGACTGTACAGATAAAGAGCTTCTATACGCTGTTTTTAAACCTGCTTTCCGTCAGAAACGAGCCAGCCGCTTGTGTTGTAGCTGCTCTGCTAAAATAAAGTTTCACAGCTCTGTGTGGGTTTTGGGGAACGTTGGGTAGCGCGCCAAGCCAAGCTAAGCTAAGCTAAGCTAAGCTATCCACCATTGTGTCCCTGTCGCCACAGCGCTAACGCTAACTCGCCGACGTACGGCTAAGATGCTACGTTTTCGCGAATAAACATCACTCCTAACGAAACAAGTTGGCTTATTTTGTTGTGAATTTGCCGTTCCACCTTAAATGCTGCGGCGGTGACGTTCTAGCGCTTGAGACGCAGCCCAGCCGCTGCGGCGTTTAAGGTGGAACGGGCGAAATTCGGGAAAGAGGCTAGCGAGTAGGAAGCCAACGCAAGCCTCGTTCACCTTTTAGGTGTTTTATTTAGTCCGGAGGGGCGGTTGTGTGGTTATGAAGGGCCGACGGCGAGTATCGGACGCATTAGAGCCGTTTACGAACTAAAATGGTCTGGATTAAGGAGCTCTGGTCTAGGGCTAACAGGCTAAGCTAACGCTAATGAAACGGTTTATGTTCATAAATCTGCTGCGTTGCCGTCACGAAAGAGGCGGAAACGAGCAGATTGGTTCGACCAGGTGCTCTGGAGCAGGGAAAAGGCGTCAAACACGTTGTATATGAATCATTTGGAGACGTTAATCGAACTCGTTTAGCTAGCTAGCGCTCCCTTGGCGACGTTATTTGGTTCTGTTGCTGTTCCGATCTTCACTGTATCTACAGCACAAATACGGACATCGTATTTCCTATCCAAAGCCACAGGTGTCCACTGTCTACACGTGTCTTCTGAGTGTTTGTAGGTAATGTTGATGGGAAAACGATGAAAAAATGTTTTATTTGGAGGCTCTTTGGCCTTAAAACATCCTTTATGTGTCCCTCCACCATGAATATATCAAGGTGAATTGATTGCAACTCGTTTACATGCAAAATGTAATCATTCTTGTGAGGGGAGCTTTTAGAGGTGGACGTCTGGTTACCATCACCACCACTGTGAACAGCTCTGACTCTGCAGGTTTCTCTAGAACGACGTGTTTTACACCAAGCTGTTCTGAATGACTTTGCTTCCATCTTAACTGCTATGTAGACCTTTTGAAAAATTGGAGGAGTTGCCCTTTAAAGCAGAGCTACGTTTATGTGGCTCTGGCAGGAACATGTGACGAGCTTAAAACTGAAAATGTCCATTTGAAACAAGAATAGGTTTGAAAAGAATAACAGGCGGTATAACATATTACTCATAACATATTACTGATATTTCTTTGTGTACATGCCACTATCAGCAACATATTATTGAGAAAATAAAGGGAAAAAATGGCAAGTGTGGCATTCACCGCGTTTTGGAGCAGCAGCCCATCATGTATAACTTCAGATCTGGCCTGCAATGTGCCAGCTAGGCTGTCTAGTCATGTCGCTGCTGTCGGAAACAAAGGTTTTTAATTTTTTGCCTTATTTGAAAATTGTGCAGAGCTCCGCTGATGTCATCCTGTTTAAGTAAAAATAATGAGTGGCCACGCCTTAACGCGTGGGAACGAGATCCTAATGCATGGCCACGACTTAGTAAGGTGTGGGAATGAGATGACCAAGTCATGGCCATGACTTAGTAAGGCGCACGCTTTCCTAAGTCGTGGCCACGACTTAATTATCTCGTTCCCGCGCCTTACTAAGCCGTGCATTAGGATCTCGTTCCCACGCGTTAAGGCGTGGCCACTCATTATTTTTATTTATACAGGATGTCGCCAGCGGGGCTCCGTCACATTGTGTATAAACTTAATGAAAAAAGAACCAAAACAAATGGCCCAAAATGACTTGGAAAGACGTCTGGTTCCATTGACTTACATTAAAAGTAAGGTATGTTTTTCCCTTCCCCTGTAAAGTTACCACTTTGGATATACAAGGTTTTCTTTGGACCGCAGCGATGTGTTTGTGCAGGCATTGCATCTGAAAGTGATGAACACGAAGGAAGCAAATGCATCAGAAAAATCTGAATCACTTCAAAACCCTGCATATCAAGGTTGATGATTGTTTGGTAGAGATTATTGAGCAGATTTTTTTCAGCCTTTGCAAATTAAGTGTTATGCATTTTTTACTCATTCATATTCATGCATGTGACTGTATTTCTACACATTCAACACTTGCATGCAGAAACTACTGAACTGAGCCCATGAATGATGGCCTGTAATGTAAGATGAAGTTTGTTTTTGTTGTTGTGCTGTTTTCTGTCGATCCAGGGAAGATGCTATGTAAGGGTGTTAAGGTGTTTAGTGATAAATATAATTTTTAATAAAGGATCATTTTGGTGTTCTTAAGCTGTAATAAATGCAAGGCACAGTCTTTGTTTAGACAAAAAAAAAAAAAAAAGTTTTCACAAGTTAGGTCTCCAGTATTTCAAGTAGACTAACAATTCAGTAAAAAGTCTGCAGTTAATAATTTGTTTTGCAAGTATTAAAACACTTGAGTCTCACTGAACTTGGACAATATGAAACTGTTCAGGTTTTGTTGTTAAAGGGGAGTGTGTGTGTGTGTGTGTGTGTGTGTGTGTGTGTGTGTTGGGGGGAGGGGGGTCACTTGGACTGTTTGGCTCTAAAAGAATTAAATTGGCCACAAAACGTAAAAGTCATTGCACTTCTGCCTGAATTTGATCATTTTATCAATTTTGCCAACTGTCTTCTTCAGTTTTCAGGGCAGTAAAAACTCATCAGTATGTGCTTTGAGCAAAACTGGTTGTTGATGTTTCTACATTACTGTACTGAAATCTTTAATTATGGGGTTTGTGACTGCTGATTAGTGAGGCCTGTTGTTGATGTTGCTGTATGATTCTTTGCTGAGAACCAACATTTTACAGTGTTTAAGGGATACAGTACCTGCAGCATATCGCTGTTGTCAGAAGAAACCCTGAAGGTTTTTCAGTTTTTGATATAATGTAAAAATGCCTGTTGCCTTTTACATTGTCTGTAAATTTCATGATAAATGGCCAAAAAGAAACGACCCAAAATTAAAACTAAAGTGTGTATTTTTCTCTATTCCTGTAAATTCACACTCCAAGCACTACATGTGTGCAACATGCTGATTTTGGGTTTCTTGTAAACATTTCAAAGCAGAAACGCTGAGTGGCCTAAAATAATTACAGATCACCTCGGATTTTGTGCACGTTCGTATTTCTGCCACTACCAAGACGGGGGATCCACGTCCAACCAGTAACCTAAAGATTTTTTTATGGTGTTGGAAGCTTCATCTCTTTAGCTTGGTGACCCAAACACTGCTATTGAAAACATGTATGGTTCTGAACTAACACTGGGGTGGTTCCCTTCTTGTCTCTTGGTCTCATAATCTGCTGTGATGTGTGTGTGTGTGTGTGTGTGTGTGTGTGTGTGTGTGTGTGTGTGTGTGTGTGTGTGTGTGTGTGTGTGTGTGTATATATATATATATATATATATATATATATATATATATATATATATATATATATATATATATATAATTACACACACACTTTTTGTTTGTTTGTAATGGTTATATTGGCTCCACACACCCTCTTATCTCCAGGCTTTTTCTTTTATTCCATTTTAAAACATAAGTTTATGAAAATGTACAAATGTGCCTTTTTCTCTAGAAAAAATCTACACAGTTGAACATTGAATCCACTGTTCTACCTTTTGAGGGTGCATGTATGTTGTTCGTACCTTGACATGAAAAATGTATCTGCTCAGTACCTTTTTTTTTTTTTTTTTTTGGACAATATACATAGATGCTGTTTAGCTAGGCGCATCTGAAATAAATTAGTTTTGTTTATTTAGTTTTACTTTGGTGCACTTATTCAGTCTTGGTTTGGACTGCTGCTACTCCTAGACTAACTGGTGATCTTTTACAGGAAAGGTCTTGTAATGTCAGCGAACGATTCCTTATACATATTAAGCGTTTTCATTGCTGAAAGTCACTGGGTGCCAAGGTTTTTTGCTCCGGTTAAATTGGGAGTGTCAGCGGTTTATGGTATCTAACATTTTAATGCTACGCTGGTATTTTAAATAAATGGTTTAACAAAAAAATCTGATTGTTTTTACCCCCTTTGCCTCAGATGTGTTGTTCAGACAAGGCTAACGTTGCTGACAGACACTGGAAGTCAGTGATCGCTCAAATCTTCCCCAGGCGTCTCTCAACACGCTCAAACTAGTCTTAATTAAGCTCGCGCAGACTCATCAGTGTGGTTTGGGACAATGTTGGCTTTCATGGTGAGTTATGCTGTGTCCTAAACCACATCCACAAGTCTGTCTTTAATGAAGGACCTCGGTGTGGTTGAGAGACGTTTTGGGAATGTGTTTGCAGATGAGATTTGGGAGACTTGACTTTTCTTGGTAATGGTAGCTTCGTGACTCTAGTTCTAAACTAAAGAAGCCAAATTTGGAGACCAGACGTGTCTGGGGTAATTAGAAAACTGTTAATTCTGTGTCTCATCAAGCTATTCCTTTAAATATAAATATAAAAGTTTTTTTCAGTAAAATCTGCACAAACTACCGGTAGTAATTAAAAAAAAAAAAAAGGCCGGCATATGAAATGTGGAAAAGAAAAAAAAAAAAAAAAAGTCAAATGTTTTAGAAAAGAAAGTTTGATGTTGGTTCTTATGTGACTTGTATTTGCAGAGCTTGACGGTCAGTGCTGAGATTTAGCGGTGAAGATATGCTGTCAGTGAATGCTTTGAGTTTGATTCAACATTTTCCCAAGCTGAATCTCCAGTCTAGCATGTCAGTGGGATGGTTTTGTTTGCGGAAGTGTTAAAGAACAAGGACCGCATTCAGTGTGACTCCGATCTAGAATCTGTTCCCGTCAGTTTGGGTTGGATTTTGATCCTTTGTGATGTTTTGCTTTGCTGTGCCAGTGTGCTTGAGGCATATCTTTAAAGGTTGTGTAACTCTCGTCAGTGGTTTAGGCGTGTTTCTGGCTGGCATAGTACAGACTCGGAGGTCACTGAGCTCCTCGGAGATGGGATAAAATACTTCTGGCATCATTATTAGAATATCGGTCATGCAAGACCTCCCCGCTTTCTGTTTATCTCACTTTCGGCTTTGAAGACCCTAAATAGTATCGACACAAATGGAGCTCAATCCTTTTGTGTTTTTGTTTGTTTTTTTTTATTTTAAATACTTGTGTTGCTGCTTACTTTGGAAAGCTTGTTTTAAAATGCACTTCTGTATGTTTACAACCCAAAGTCTTAGCTGTACTTTTGGCAATGTAAATACCAGAATACATTTTTTTTTTTTTGTTGGATGAAGCTTAAACCATATTTGGTGGAAAATATTTATTCCTCCAGAAACAATTAAAATGGGTTAATATGCAGCTGCATTCTTTCACTGTCTCTGGTCCAATGCCTCCAACCGTCTGGCAATGACTGTAGAGCAGAGAATATATTCACACTGTTAGAAATACAGTTTGTGCAGGTAGTTTTCATTCAAGGTGCAAACAATGTAATGTTCCCTTTCCAGGTGAAAGGTTCATATTTGTACCTTTTCATGACCGAATGTTTTGAAACAGAACAATAAAATAAGCCTGGAGGCGAGGCGGGGTGTGTGGAGTCAGTACAGCTGAGAAAATATATCAGTGGATTATGGATCAGTTATGTTCCCTGACTAAAGGAACCGAGATGTGTACTTGAGGGAACCACCCCAGTGACAAGGGTCACTGCCCCACTGATGGTTTACTACCTTTATTTCTGAGAGTGTGGAGAAAACATTAGGCGCTCAGGGGGTGTGGGGTTACTGGGTGTGTGCTTATGATTTTGTAAAAAATTTCATTAAGAGGGAAAAAAAGTTCATAGATGCCAGCAGTCAGAATTTAGTGTGTTAACTGACTGTGTACCTGTTCACATCCTTAAACATCTGGTTTTGTGTGTTGTTTTTAATGTTTTGTTTACGTTTATACATCCGTCCACTCATGCACCCTGGTAAGCATTTCATTCTGAGCTGATAGATTAGCAATAGAATTTCATAATTTGGTATGTTTGGACTAAAAACCTCTGGTGCAGGATAAGAAAGGGTGGTGTTGGATTGACGAGTCAAAATATGAGTTAATTTATGCTATAAAATCAAACCCTTGCATTTCACATTCACTTTGTCCTGCTATGTTTTCTTAATTCAACTCAGTTGTTCCAGTTTTAGTCGTCTTCCATTGTAAATACTGACTGGTGATGCACGCATGTTGTATCAATGTGTAAACCAGATGTTTTACAGTAAGCTATTTATAAGAACAGTGAACTAAAATGGGCACAAACTGATCATTCACATCCATCCACAGGTGTAGCTGACTGGTCACCATGGCGACAGACATCGGCTCACCACCCCGGTTTTTCCACATGCCTCGGTTCCAGCACCAGGCGCCGCGGCAGCTGTTCTACAAGCGGCCGGACTTCGCTCAGCAGCAGGCCATGCAGCAGCTCACCTTCGATGGCAAGCGCATGAGGAAGGCAGTCAACCGCAAAACTATCGACTACAACCCCTCAGTTATCAGACACCTGGAGGTATTGCCAGAACTCCAGCGTCTTTCGCCTCCTGCAGTATTGAGAAACGTGAAGATATTCCTCATAAATTTTAAATTTTTGTCCCACAGAATCGTCTCTGGCAGCGTGATCACAGAGATCTCCGAGCTATTCAACCAGATGCAGGTTGCTTCAATGATGTGAGTGCTTAATTTGGCTGGATACTTTATAAGCATTTAAAATTATGCCCTGAAATAGTTGGTTTGAATAAAAGATTTCATTCCCTGACGGTTCTGTTTGTCTCTCTTCAGCTGGTCCCCCCTGTTGGTATGCTCAATAACCCCATGAATGCGGTCACTACTAAGTTTGTCAGAACATCCACCAATAAAGTGAAGTGCCCTGTATTTGTTGTGCGGGTAAGTTTTGTTCACTGCAGTGTTCATAGCCTGTATCAGTTTGCATTTTTGATGGACTGAGATTTAGATTTGTCAGTTAATCTAGGATTAGACGGGGATGCTGGTATAGGACAAAAACGCACAAAAAAGTCTCGTGACACATCAGTGCTTATATTGACATACGTTTTTCACATAATTGACAATTTTGTGAGACTTTTGCAAGTTGTTTTTCTTGGCGAAGGTACGATTAAAAACATTTACAGCCTTTAGCAGAGGCTCTTATCCAGAGTGACCTACAAGAAGTGCTTTGTCTAGGAGACTTCCATTGACAGCATGTCTTAATTTCATGCCTAAAATTCTCAACAGCCGTATTGGAGAGATTCACAAAAGGCTCTTTGAGGCATGTAGGTTTTAATCTGCCAGGCACTAGTTTGTCAGCGAACGTCTAAACATATAAGCCCTGTTTTCATACTTGAGTGAAGCATGTTCAGTTCTTCTTTTCTGCTTGTGGAGGCTTTCGTTGAAATGTACAAGTTGTCCAGTTCTAGTTTGTTAGTGAACTTGAAGGTATTTTGGAGCAGTTATGAAGCTCTGTTCTCATCTGTCTCTTCATTTTCTTCTTTGTTTTATCTAGTGGACCCCTGAAGGCAGACGGCTTGTAACAGGTGCCTCCAGTGGGGAATTTACATTGTGGAACGGCCTTACGTTCAACTTTGAGACCATTTTGCAGGTGAAGACGGTGTTTTTGCCAGTATATTGGCTAATGTAATGCAAGAACCGGCTCTTGGACATACTTATACTTACCCTTACCCCTTTACGCCCTTTTGTAGGCTCATGACAGTCCTGTCAGGGCAATGACCTGGTCTCATAACGACATGTGGATGTTGACTGCTGACCACGGAGGCTACGTGAAGTATTGGCAGTCCAACATGAACAACGTCAAGATGTTCCAGGCTCACAAGGAGGCGATTAGAGAGGCCAGGTCTATACCCAATCTACCATTTTCTGTAGTTAACCCAAGCCTGTTCTTGGCCCTGCACTGTCAGGGAACTGTCTGTAGGGGGCTCCCCTCAGTGTTCTTAGTTTTTATATACTTCTCCCTGTGCTGCTCAATGTTGATGTCCATAATTATTGAAACGTGTATGTGTGTGCTGTTGCAACACTGCATTGATTTGTCACCTGTGGCTCATAAGTTATGTATCCTGGTTTTTTCAATATATAATTCATTACTATTGTACAGAAAAGGTATATTTTTTCACTTTTTTTAAATAAAGTATTCACATTTATCTATATTCTAAGGTCCTTATAATCCCAGCGTAGCTGCAAAGACTAACAGAGAGACACACAGGGACAAAGTGCATTTAGGAGGGTTTGTGGACCCTCTGTATTCAGGAGGGTGGACACTGGTGTCCCACTTCCACTCATACAGTTAACTTCACACTGATGCATTAATGGGGAAACTGCTGTTCTACCCCTTTGCCAGCGGGATCTGCCATGCTCTTAGACTCTTTGAATAAAGATTACTGGCTTTAAATAAAGATTGCAAAAAAATAAAGGTTAATAGAATAAAGATTACCTTTTCATGTAAATAATACAACTGTCATTGGGGGACAAGTGCAC
This sequence comes from Pygocentrus nattereri, assembly GCF_015220715.1. Lineage (NCBI taxonomy): Eukaryota > Metazoa > Chordata > Actinopteri > Characiformes > Serrasalmidae > Pygocentrus > Pygocentrus nattereri. Next base: position 6,211,771 of record NC_051229.1, read on the forward strand.
GTGCCTCTCACATCACAGGGACATCCAGGGTGACCACTCACTGCTATTGCTTCATTTTGACTCTTCAGGCCACATAGTGGGGGAAACAGTGACAGCTGATCAAATAAAGTTGACCATTTTATTTCTTTTCCCCTTTAGCCATACATTTATAACCAATGTTACACATGGGTGGAGGTTAAATATGAATATGGTTTAAAAAAAAAAAAAAAGGCTGCCTTGATTTTTCACACTTTGGGTGGGCAAGTTTTAGCTGGCTTTGTGTTTCTACTACATAAAAAAAAAAAAACGTGTTATCCATGTAGAAGCAAGTTGATTGCGGTCAGTAATAGTGCTGTAGAGAGAATCTGAAACGGGTGTCATGTTGGACACTGCTGTGAGGGATTTTCTGGCATAGATGAAGTGTATTTATGCACAGCCCCAGAGCTTAACATGGAACAGAATCCAATAATTGCAGAACAGCAACATGCCTAAATGGACAGGGTGGGAAAACAAAAAGGATGCAGGTCAACCTGAATGTAGGTCATGCCTTATTCTAGCTGAGACAGGTTCTGAAAACACGAGTTAACTAGGAATTTTAACTAGGAAGTGTTCTGTCAAGTGAAGGACTCTGGTGTTTATTTAGTCTGGTTTATATTTATTAATTACTCTTAAAGCAACTGTTCTGTCAAGAAACCGGACATTGAATGAAAGTGAATAGTCACCACTGAGGTAAGCAAAGTCATGCCAGTTGGTGGCTGCTGGCTTCCATTCATTGTTCGCCATGTTAGCAGGCACTGTGGACTGGAACCTTTTTGGTTCCTCTGCTTCCTTTAGGTATGGTATTCACAGTATGGATGTGGACATCAACCACAGTCTCATGTTTGGTAGCAGATGATGACGTTTAAGTTTGTAGTGTTATGAGGGAAGCGTTTGGCAGTGACTGTGAAGTTGAAGATGATTGGTCAGTTTTCTGGACGTTGTAAAGACTAATCTAGCTAAATCGCAGTGCCAGTGGTGAATTGGAAATGTCTTTACGTCTCCGTTTTGGGTTAATTTGAGTCTTGGAAACTGCCCCAGCATCATTTTTTGGGCCAGAACTTGAGAATCAGATCAGTCCTCTACTCTTTTATGGCATGGCTGATAGGGAGACACTTGAGACAGCGAGAAGACCCACTCAAAGCCTCTCCCAGAGTTTGGGGGTTTCTCAAACCCGCAAAGAGCTGCTTTGTTATCCTTCATTGTTCATTCTTTCCCTGCTGTGTCTTCAGTTTCTCTCCTACGGATAATAAATTTGCCACTTGCTCTGATGACGGAACTGTACGCATCTGGGACTTTCTGCGCTGCCATGAGGAAAGAATTCTGAGAGGTATGTCTATGATGGACTTGTACACACAAACACTTTGTGCCAGCTAAAAAAAAAACAACACATGCACAACTGCATCATAAATGGATAAATGGGTTCACACACAGATCAGTGCACCTTATCATGGACTCCTAAACACTTGCTGGAAGTTTCTCATTCTGATTATCCTTTTTTTTTTCTTGGCTTCTGTGTATGTTAGGTGAAAAATAGATGTCATTGATGTTTGCCTGATTGCAGTCTGTGGTATTTCCATCTTGGTGATTTTTGCTTTGGATTTTTGGTTTCTCTGAGGCAATCATTTGTCCATTTGAAGAAGTTAGTTTTCCTTGTGTTTTTGGGTCCTGAAGATTTTATTTTCCCTTTTTTTGGTCTGAAATTGCCCAACTTTAAAGAATAATCTACATCACAAGCCCACAGACCCACCACTGTGGTCCTGGAGATCACAGCACATCACAGTTTGGTGATTTTAGTTGAATCAGGCGTGTTGTAGGAGAATCCCCAAACTGTGCTCTGGCCCTCCAGGACTGGAGTTTGAAACCCCCGCCTTAAGGTCACTTTAAAATATTTAGTTTTTTCCTGCTAGATTTAATTTTTATGAGTAACCAAACCCCAAACTCCTCCAAGGTACTTGTTTCAGTATCTTAAAGAGCTGGAATGTCTCTACTTGGTCTGTAGCAGGTACCACTGTTGGACCCAGCCGTTCCCTCTGAGTAATCTAGCGTGATAAATCCAGCATAAGTAATAATTATGCATAAAAATGTGCAGACCTCCTCTCTGTAGATGACTTTAACTTCAATGTCATTTGACCAAAACTTTTTATAGTATTTAGTGTTCATCATTTACTGAAAATAACCTATTAACCATAATAGCCTAATGAATAGAGATTTTAGGTTAACCTGACTTAAGTATCACTTCAGTACTCATTACATTAAAGCTGCCCAGTATGATGTTTAGGTCACCATAAAAGGGGAAGCTTTACTGAGCGAGAAAGTGTCACTAGTAAACCAGGGATCTGTTTTAACCTTGGCGTAAAAGCTTTGACCGCAGGCACTCAGGATGAAATGGCACCTTGACCTATTTTCAGTAAAGCTTTTGGCCTGTAGAGCTGAACTTGGACACAAATGATTTTGCAGATAAGCAAAAGATTCTTCTTTGCTTGTTCCAGGTTGTGATGTAAAATCCATGCGTTTCTAGCTAGTTCAGTTTTATCAGTTAGGAGTTATCATACTTTCTTGTTATATTGTAGTGAATAAAACTGCTTAATTATGTTTTATTGATTACTGAGATAAAGTGGCAAAATCTGCCGCATAGCTGTCACAATTAGTGAGGTACCTGTGTTATGTACATATCTACTCATGGTGATATCAATAGATAATCTGTTTAATTTGGAGCTTTTCGCTCTTCCGGAATACAAATAAAAGCCAATATTTTAGATATCAATATGAAATTTTGGTCAAATCTATACGTTTGTCTGATGCCAGCAGTTTTTAAAAGTGGGTAGCTGCAATGCCGATATGATTACAATTTTAATGCGCACACAATCACAGTTGTGTAAGAAACTGCTCATTTTAAAGGTTTAAAAAATGTCAGTTTGAGTCAGTCATTGAAATGTTAATGAACACATTAGTAGGACATTAGTCTGCTATGGGTGGTGAGAATCAAGGCTCACAGGTTGTATTTACTAAAAATCGCAGGTTATAAAAACTGTACAAAGATGATGGCATATTTTCAGGGTTTTTTTTCCCCCAGTGTCTTAAGCTCAAAAAACAAATAAATGGAAATGGAGCACTAATATTAGCAGAAATACGTGTTCTCTGTAAAGAATGTAAACTTATTTTTCATCACCAACTCGTGTCGTTTGGGCAGGTTTCTTGAAACATTTGCATAAGCATGTCTCTGAAATCTTCGGTGCAGTTTTGTTTTTCTGGCCCTGTAGGTTATAGAATGAATCTAACTTGAGTTTTGCTTTGCAAAACCTTTTTAAAATAAAATTGGTTGTTACTGTAATTATATTTGTCCAGATCTTCGTCCAGCCTGCTGGCGTCCAAACCACCTCCATGTTTCGGCCCTTTACTCAGTCATGTCATTACAATGTGGTGCAAACACACAACACTGACGTTCCAGACTCCTTGTGCACTCAGTCTACCTGATTGAAATCCTTACCGTCAGCATAGACCTGTAGAGTTTCAGGACCATGATCCTGCTCCTGCATTCAGTGCGGTCACTCAAGTTGTGTAATGAACGTTATGAAAAAAGTAATGGACGGTATTCTTTACATAGTAGTGGTGGTCAAAGCGCACGGATCCAGTGCTTGAGTGGATTTAGATACCGTTAGTAAAATATTACTCAAGTAAGAGTGAAAGTGCTCCGTTTATATTTTTTATTTGAGGTAAAGTAATAAAAAAAGTTAAAGTGCTTGCTTTTAAATGTGCTTTAATAACTAATATTAACCCCATAAATGGTCAGGGCCCAAAGTTTTATTTCATACTTCTATAACCTAAGAATAAACACCTGAAACGTTTAGGACTTCAAGGGTTCTTTATCAAAGAAAATGGCTCTGTATAGAACTATGAACACTCATCTGTTTCCATGATGACTTGGTTCTCTGCATGGTGAGATGGTTCTTCAGATTGAAGGGAGAATGTGCTGTCGATGGTCTTTGAAAAGGGTTCTGCTGCTGTTTAGAATATCAAGCTTGTAACAAAAGAACCCTTTTTGGTGCCTTTCTAGAACCATATACAACATTCTCCATCCATCTGAAAAGCCTTTGTACCATGCAGAGACCCAATTAATCCTGCCAGTAGATCTTTGAGTGTTCATAGTTCTATATTGAACCATTTTCTTTGAAGAACCCTTGAAGATCTGTCATTTTTAAGAATGTAGTTTGCATTAATGTCCCTGTAGTTACTGGAAAATAAGCATTGGTGTGTAATAAGCCTGGGATTTTAAATGGTTACTGTGAGATTTAGCAGTCCAACATTTCTCCTCTTACATCTTCTGATTGGGAAATGGATAAAATCTCACTCCTTTTCCAAACTCTTGGGATATGATTTTTAAAATGCCCCATACATTACAGCGTTTTCAATTGTCAGAGGTGCACTATGATTTTGGTTTATTTGTGAAAGAGCATCATATTCTTTTGTGTACTGTATAATGGAAAGTCTAGTTTTTACTTCACAATATTTTGCAGAAAGTAGAGTAAAAAGTTGAATAGTTTACTGTAAAATGTGATGGAGTGGATGTAAAAGTCTCAAAGTACTTGAAGTACAGATACTTGAAGTTCTTACGTACTGTAATGAAACCAGTAGTGTTCACCCGTGTAAAGTGACATCATGCACAACAAATATTTAATTATTAAAGTTTGAAGTACATAAAATGCCATTTTCCCCAGTAGACAGATGTTCTGAAGGCCAGAACACACTGACCAACACCAGCAATACAAACAAACATTTGATTGGTGAGCTTGATGCAAGAATCTCGAACAGGGTGCCCACTCTGTTTCTTGTCAGGGGCCAAAGTGTAATGTTTGTGGTCAAGGTGAGGGCAAAAAATACAAAGCTATGTACAAATAAAGATGGTTGGTAGACCTTTTTAAAAACATTGCACTATAATTTGCTACTAAATGATACAAAGTACAAATTTGAAAGGATTTTTTTAATGTATTAACTTTTATTCTTTCCCTGGGTGAGGGGGTGGGGTTAGGGTACCTTCCCTTTGGGCCAAACCATTTTGGCCTGTGGTGCGCGCACTGGGCTGCCCTGCTCTTGAATGTCTGCTCCCCATTCACACTTTTATTTGCCCTGTCAGTTCTTTTAGAATAAGGGCTCAGCTCAGGGCCTGGAGGGCTGGCGTCCAGCACAGTTAGGTTGTTTTCCTATTCAAACACACACCTACAACCTGGCAGTTAACAGAGTTGAATTGGGTTTGTTTGAGCAGAGACATCACCAAACTGAGCTGGACACTGACCAGCATGCGTGGTCACTGTGCCGTATTTTGTGACTCAGCATTACTGTTCCACAATATGAACTGACAATACAAAAGAGCCAGTGTTAATGGGAAGACAGTTTTAAACCACTATGAACAGGAAAGCTTGTTTAGAACGTTCTGAATGGGGTGACTCTGGTGGAACATAGTGGAGGGGGGGGCCATTCTAGAACACTGAGAGGGAGCGTGTTCTAGAACAGAGGGGGACATTCTAGAACACTGAATTGAGAGGGAGAGCATTCTAGAACAGAGTCAATGTAGAGGGCATTCTAGAATACAATGAGGCAGAGCATTCTAGAACAGTGGATGGGGGCATTCTAGAACACTGAATTGAGAGAGCATTCTAGAGCAGAGTGGATGCAGGGAGGCATTCTAGAACACAGCATTCTAGAACAGAGTCAATGTAGAGGGCATTCTAGAATACAATGAGGCAGAGCATTCTAGAACAGTGGATGGGGGCATTCTAGAACACTGAATTGAGAGAGCATTCTAGAGCAGAGTGGATGCAGGGAGGCATTCTAGAACAGAGTCAATGTAGAGGGCATTCTAGAATACAATGAGGCAGAGCATTCTAGAACAGTGGATGTGGAGAGCAGTCTAGAAAACGGAGTACTGTGACTCAGGGGAAGAGTACTCGAGTGTTATGAATCGGAGAGAATATTCTAGAACGGTGTGAACAGGAAGAACATTTCTTAGAATACTAAAAACGGGGGAAGTGCATTCTAGAGCAGCGTGAACAGGGTCAGGGGGTCGGGGGGCATTTTAGGCGTCTTACGGCAATCCTGCGGTTTTATGGCGAATCAGTCAAACGTTTAGATTTGTTGGAGGAATTGGATGGACAAGAATGGATTCTAGTACATCTTCATAAATGCCCAGTTCTTCTGATGGTGTAGTGACGATCACTTTGGGTGCCAACTTAACAAAACACAGGTTGATATGGTGTAAAATAATTAGTTTTACTTTGCCTGGGCAAAACGTCCCCCTCTGCCCAGCAGAATCACTGCAGTGACTAATACTGGTAGTACGCAGGAAGAACCAACCAACGTTGTTTTCTTGGATTTTTTGGAGGGCTTGTTTCTCAAATTACCAAACTACAGTGCAGAGATTAAACAACAAGGTGTCAAATGTATGTAGACATTATATCCTATTTTCTTTTGTACTCTGCACTGTTGGTTAATAAAACCACTTAAGTAACTCTCAAAATAAGCTTTGAATAGTACGTGTACTTTTTAGTTGGCTGTTTTACTTTGCGCTAGTGGTTTTAGATCTACTGCAAGTCTTGAAATAAAGTTTGTCTGTATTATGTGCAGTAATTTGCAGATTGAGAGCCCAGCAGTACTTTCAGGAGCATATTTCATTTTCATAATCTCTCTCTGAGTATCACTCTCATGTCTCGCTCACCCTTTCTGGTTCACTGTGTCTCTCTGGTTTACTCTCAGCTGTGCGCGTAATAAGCTCAGCACTGACACACAAAACGATTCTGTAATTTAAAGAATGATTGATTTGTTTTTGTTGTTTAAACATGTATGCAAACTCCTTTTGTTTTTTAAATATTCTACACCATCTTAAATGGCCAGCTGCCCTTTACATTGTATGAATATTTCATGATTAATTGAATAATGTAAATGGTCCAAAATTACTAGGAATAAAATCGTACAATTGCAGACATGCAAGATTTTCTATTGACAGCGGTGGTTCGCAGTGTCCTTCATACTCTGAACATTTTTGTTTTTATTATTTATCCAAATATGTGCAGTACATTTAGATTTTGCTGGTGTGAAATCAGTGTATTACAGTTTGATGTTTGAATATTTATTTTTTAATATAATATGTAGGGGAAATGCTTGCAAAGCATTAAAGCTAACAGTGATGAGTCAGTGAGCAAGTGTATGTAAATTAAATATAGCCCTAAAATAATCTGTGATCATTGTCGGTCAAATATATTTGATCTGGGACACATTTTGCAAGGCTGTTAAGAAGAGATGTGCTCGAAAAAGAATCTGAATATCACGCCGTTATGCCCATATGATGGAATCCGATGCTCCTGCACTCTAAAATGACGTTGCATGAAAGTCTACTTTTAAACTTCAACACTGTTTAACAGCAGCAGCTGTTTAAACTAATCTAAAACTGCCATTTGACAAAGTGCACAGAACTTATCAAAAAAGCCTCGTATCTCCATTATGGTAACTTTACAGGAGAAGGAAAAATCATACTCTTATTTTAATGCAAGTCAAGGGAACCAGACATCTTTCCAAGTCATTTTTCATCCTTTCTTTTAAGCCGTGCACCGTGAAATTCACACACAATGTTGAGGGGAACGGGTATTTTCAAATTATGTGGAACACTGAAAAACGACAAAAACGGAGATACGAGGTTTTCATCAGACAACAGCGGTATGCTGGTTTGGTTAATTTTGGTGAGGTTGAAGTATTTAGTGCGCAGTTGCGTTACATGTAGTATGTAGCAATATTAATGTTTCAGCCCCTTATTGACCTCACAGTTCAGAGGATCCGGTGCCATTCTGAGGGAAAAAATGTCCATTTGGCAAAGTGGATCAGGTTTGGAATGGTTTTTGTTTACCGCAGGGTGCCATAGGGAGCAATTTTGTCTTAGAGAGATCCAGTTTAGACCTGGAGTTTCTAAAATGGCTATGACACCAACTACAAAATGATGCACGACGACAGAGGTCTGAAAGATCAGACGTTTGTTCTTCATACAAGCAGTTGCGGTTTTTGGTGAAATTTTATTTATTTTTTTTTTTTTTCTCCCCCCATGTCTGTGTGAAAGTGAAGAATGAGGGATGTGCTGTTAATCTTGGCTCTTTTCCTTTTCTCGGTGTTCAGGCCACGGAGCAGACGTGAAGTGTGTTGACTGGCACCCCACCAAGGGCTTGGTGGTGTCTGGCAGCAAAGACAGCCAGCAGCCCATCAAGTTCTGGGACCCAAAGACTGGCCAGAGTCTAGCAACATTGTAAGTTTGAGGGTTAAAGCGAGAACGGGGTGATGCCGCGTTTGTGCCTCTGTAACACACAAGGCTCCAGAAATTGAAGTGCAAGACAAGAATGGAGAACGCAAAAGCTTTTGTGATGGCAAAATGGAACATTTTTGTTTTAGATGGCATGAAGAATCCTAGGAGACATTAAAGCTAATTTCACCACTAGAACCACGTAAACCTAATAACCCAAAAACTTTTTAACTTTTTTTTTTATTTATTTGTTTCATTTGAAATTGGTACCTGGCCCTTTGATTGTGTGATTTGTGATCTTTTTATAAAAAAAAAAAAAGACAAAAGGGGTGTAAAATACACGTCGTACTAGTGTTGGATAAAATAAGAATCTAAGCAGTATAATATTTAAAAAGGGGGTGAAAATGTAGATCATGTTAGTGCATCAGCTGTTAGAGTATGACTGCTTTTCTGTACATTATAATCCCATTCAGTTGTATGTACCATTATAACTTAGCTGTATAAATATAAAATATAAATATAAAAGACTAACTAAATAAATCACTCACAAGTAGATAAATAAAATTCCAACCACAAACTTGGGCAAAAGTGCTTAAAGCAAAAATGAAGTGACTCCTCGTAATGTTACATGTGAACGTTTCATAACAAACGGATCAGAAATGGTGGTGGAAAATGTCTAGGGATACACCAATGTGGGAATTATAGGCTGATGCCAGTATCCAGTATTCTTCATGAACTATGCTGATAAACACATTATAAAATGTAGAAATTGGGACTAACTCTACCTGGATTAGCAAAACAAGTGCAACAAATGCAGAAAGTAAATAAAATGCAGATATTTTGGTGAAGTAACCCAGCATCACAAACATAGTCTCCTCTTCCAAAGTACAATAAATACATCAAATATTAGTTTGAAATATCCTCCAAATCTAAACATCTGTCCAGTGTCCAGCAGATGTCTGTTGATTTGATTCCAGTGTTCTCATACGTTCTTAAAGAGGACTTTTTACCCTTTACGTTTAATAACAGTAAAGAACATTTTTTCTTCTCTTCAGAAGTCGTTTAATAACAGTAAAGAACATTTCTTCCTTCTCTTCAGAAGTCTTTAATTTCAGAGATGGGCAGTTGTGCTATTGTCACTAAGATTTTTGATGATGGGTCAGATTGGCCAGATTAGTCCACCACAGATGGTTGAGAAATACTCAAAGAACGTGATGACAGCAGTAAAAACTGGCAGTGGTCTAAAGCCGTGAACGTTTGTTTATTATTGTCCATTTTTCCACATTTCAGACATGCCCATAAGAACACCGTAATGGAGGTGAAGTGGAACCTCAACGGCAACTGGCTGCTGACGGCGTCACGTGACCACTTATGCAAATTGTTTGACATCCGAAACCTGAAGGAAGAGCTGCAGGTTTTCAGAGGCCATAAAAAGGAAGCTACGGGTATGAATTTGTTAGTGATTACACGGGTTCTTGTGCGCTCATGCATTTGTTAAAGATTCTATCTCAGTCTTTCTGCCTCTTGATTTTAGCTGTCGCCTGGCACCCTGTCCACGAAGGCCTTTTTGCCAGCGGAGGCTCTGATGGATCACTGCTGTTCTGGCATGCAGGGTGTGTAATGCTGATGAGCACCTAACATTTCATTAGTCATACAATATGATGGTAATTTCACATAAAATGTAGAAATATTTCAGCCTTAATTCATTTGAAAGGCTGTTAGTGGTACTTATAGTCAAGATTATATTAGAATATAGTGCGTAGTAGTTCTACTGTAGGGCATTGATGCCTTTTCAGATTCTTAAGAATGCGTCTTTTAATTGTTGTCTGTGGAGCAACACACCATGACAAAGTGTGCTGTCCTGCACAGCAATCTTCATTTATATATTGCTTGTTTAATGAGTAAAAAACATCAAAAGTTAGTTTTGGTGGTTTTTGAACACACCTTTCTTTATCTTTACTGTTTTCTTTGATTTGTGTGTTTTATTTGTCCACATTTCCTATGTTTATACACACACACACACACACACAAATTTATTTATTTTATTCATCATGAAATTTACATTCAATTTAAAGGTTAACATGCAGTTTCAAATTATGTCAAAAATATATATTGCTGTTGTGGGGGGGGGGGGACCTCCATTTTTGTCATTTTCGTCATTTTCCAGTTTTTGACAGTCTGAAAATGCCTGTTGCTCTTTACATTGTTTTAAAATTTCATGAGAAATGGACCAAAAGAAATGATCCAGAAATGATTTGGGGGGGGGGGGGGGGGGGGGGGGCTTGTTCCATTGACTTACATTAGAAGTAGGTTTTTTTTTTTTTCTTTCTTTCTTTCTTTTTCCTGTGAAGTTACCATTTTGGAGATAAGAGGTTTTCTAACGACAACCTCACGTTTAGAATGACGATGTCTGAAAATCCCATAAAGCTGTGTAAACCTGTTGACAGGGTGGAGAAGGAGGTGGGTGGTATGGAGATGGCACATGAGGGCATGATCTGGAGTTTAGCTTGGCACCCTCTCGGCCACATCTTGTGCTCAGGGTCCAATGATCACACCAGGTGTGTATGTGATATTTAGTCTGTTTATACACATGTTTTATACACATTACTCAGTAATGTGAGTTGTGTGAAAGAATACAGTTGTAGAAATATTTAAGCCCTCCTCTGAGCTGTGCTGGTAGACTCAAGCTGTTCATTATCGCCTTCAGCAAATTTTGGACAAGGAACCGACCAGGTGACAAGATGCGTGACCGATACAACCTGAATCTGCTACCAGGAATGTCAGAGGATGGTGTCGAGTATGGTGAGTAGTGTTGGGGGATCATATACAGTTCTGAGAAGGCAGTATGCGTTGTAAAGCTTTGGCTGAGGGTTGTGTTTTGGTGTTTCCAGATGATGTGGAGCCCAACAGTCTTGCAGCCATTCCTGGCATGGGGATCCCAGAGCAGCTGAAAGCAGCCATGGAGCAGGAACAAACAAGTGAGCACCAGTTTGAAAAACCACTGATATTTAATATTATAGCCTGCTTAATTTGAATGTGAAAACAATCTTTAACTTTATACAACAGCTTGATCTGTACTGTAAAAACCTAATATGAAGTTGGTACCTCAGTCTCATAGAGCTTGGAGTATAGTTATTGAAAATGCTCTGCCATACATTTTGCAGGAGCAGTCGATTTCTTGCGGACGAATTCTTTGTTTGCACACTACAAGCATTTTCATAGCTACATTTTGTCCTTTGGCGAAGTGGAGACTGATCTGTGGGCTGTGTGATCAACAGATAAAGAGGCCGCACCAGAGGCTGAGATGAGCATCCCAGGGCTTGACTGGGGAATGGATGAGGTCATGCAAAAAGACCAGAAGAAACCTCCAACGAAAAAAGTTCCCTATGCAAAACCTATTCCTGCACAGTTTCAACAGGTAAGACAGCCTCACCTAGCCAGGGTGTAGTAAAGAAAATCAGTTTTCAGCAAACGTCTTCCAGTTTCAGGTGTTTATATTGACCAATGATGATGTGTTTAGAACTTGACTTAGACATTTTCAGTGGTATGTAATGTTTTTTCTCCATCCCTGTTGCTTTGCTCTTTAGGCCTGGGCAGAGAACAAGGTACCAGCTATGGCTCCTGGTGAGATGCCCAAAGAGAGGAAGGATGAGAAGGTGGACGGCAAGAAGAAGACTCAAGCTGAAATAGAGCAAGAGATGGCTGCGCTGCAGTATACGAATCCCATGCTGCTGGAGGTCAGTAGAAGCACAGTGGGTTTAAAAAATAAAAAATAGCAATGCTGCTCTCATTCTAGTCTCTTTCAGAAAAGATAAACAAGTGCCAGGTAGTACAGGGTGTAAAAACGCAATCGAGGCATGCATTTGAATATGGCAATTCAACTATGTTGATTATTTTAGTTTGTTTTATTGTATAATTAGTTAGAATAATAGTCAATGTAATAGTAAGGTCTGCACAAATTTTAGCCAAAATGAAATTACCTGTTTTCAAATACAAAAATGCTTAGTGTTCATTTTATTGTTCATGTTCCACTCATGTGTAAATAGTATGTCCCAGTTACATTTATGTATTTAGTGTAGTAAAAATAAAATTATGCTTCTAGTAAAAGTATTTATTTATTTGATTATTTTATTTATTTGTTTGTTTGTTCCTTCAGCAACTAAAGATTGAACGAATGGCTCAGCTCCAAGAGCAGGGTGTTCCGCAATCTGCGAGCCAGCCAGGAGCCATGCCCCCATTCCCTGGCCAGGGTGGTCCTATGCCACCCCCTCCGCAAGGCTTCCCTCAGGCCATGCCACCTGAGCAGATGCCATCCCATAACATGCCTCCGATGGGTCCAGGTGGAATGCCTGGTCCCTTCATTCCTCCAGGCCAGATAGGTCCTCCTGGGCCTCCACCTCATCAAGGTCCTCCACAGGGCATGATGGGCCACCCTGACCTACACGGACCCCCACGTCATCCCGGACCTCACAGAAACATGGGTCCCCAAGCCCCTCATGGTATGCCACCAGGACCGAGGGGTATGCAGGGACCTCCTCAAGGCGGGATGCCCCCAGGGCCCGGGGTTCCTGCAGGTGGCATGATGGGACCGCGGGGTCAAGGACCACCACAGGGAGGCATGATGCATCAGGACATGAGGGGCCCTGCACCCCATGGTAATATGATGGGCCCTCAGGGGCCCATGCAAGGAGGCATGATGGGACCTCCACCCAGAACTCATGGCATGGGGAACATGCATGGAATGGGACCTCCTCCTGGAGGAATGCATGGGCCCCCAAACAATATGCAAGGGCCCCCAGGTAACATGCAGGGCCCTCCTCTTCCATATATGCAGCAGGGCAAGCCGCCGCACATGGCTGATGGAAACAGAGGACAGTTCAATCAGGTAATGAGGGAAGAAAAATGGGGCTTGATCAATCCATGGTTTTCTGTTCTCAGCAGCAGTTGCCATGACGTCACAACGGTTCCTCTAGAATGGGCTAAACTTCCGTGTAATGTTTTTCACTGAGAGTAATGACGATGCTGTCGAACTGGATCAAAGCACTGGAATGTTGTTATTAGATGGTGTCATAACAGCTATCGAAAGCTTAAAATGATGTTGGAAAACGAGTGCGACGAACACAAAGGCAGATCAGAACGTCAGTGTCCGAGGCAGACGAGGCCAAAAGAGCATGGCTAGATATATTCACCGTTCACTCCTTCCATTTTGTGATAAGACTTAATAAATGCATAAGAGAGAGATTCTGATGAACAAAGCGAATGAGAAATGCACACCTGATGGTATTTTAGTCTGCCCAAGAAATACTTTGCTACTGCAGTGCTAGACTAATAAACCGTTATGGCTGCTGTGGCAGAATAACCAGTTAGCTAACGCTATGTTTCTCAGAGTAAATGCATCTCAGCTAGTTATGTGTTCTAGTTTCATTTAAAACTCCTACCTTCCACAAAACAGCAGTGACGTGGCTACAAGATCTGCCTGGACCAGTGATGCAAGACCATCCTGCTGTCTCTCCTACACCGAGGTTTTGAAATCGTAACCCATGCTGAGTAGTTAGGTTGACTGGCCTGGCTGTGCCTCCGCTTTGAGAAATGTGAACTGTTCGCAGTTGTAACACAGATCGCTTGCAGTTTTAACGCTGTGTTAGATAATTATAAGCTTCTATGCGTTTGATTTCTCAGCTCCTCATCGTCTACGCCTTCAGAATCACCAAGGTAGTTGATAATGTCAACATGCGTGACATCTAGGCAGAGTTTCACGTTGTTAATCCAGACTTGGGATTGGTTCAGTGGATGAGGAACAAGCTGGGTGACACGATTTTCAGTTCTTGTTAAACATTCTTGTATGTGATGCCACCGCGAGACAACCATCGTCGTCTTGTATCCAAAAAGCAAAAACTAGCAGGCTACACAAATTAATAACTGGCTAGTGATAAATCTCTTTAGCCGTGAAGTTAATCTGTACGCCGTCACTTGTCAACAACAAATGCATACCGGAAGTTGTGCCCATTCCCGTTCCAAGGACGTGCAAAGCGTAATGGTAAATGTTGTCTAGGAAAACCATGGATCTATAAGCAGATTTATGACCATTAAAATAGCACATGCAGTCAGTTCAATGGGGAGTCCATTTAGAGGATTAAGCGGTCTTGATGTGAATCTTTGTGAATGTCTTCTAGGGACAGAATTCTGGCCCTCAGTCGATGATGCATGGAATGGGCCAACAAGGTCCTGGAGGCAAAGGTAAGGCTAAGTGACCACATATGTAATAGTAAACCACCAGCACAAAATAAAAGTCTGTGGAATCTATGGCTGGGCAGTATGTCCAAAGAGTTTATATTTTTTCATGTTATTTATTCATAATGATTATATTTCTTAAGCCAACTGTATGTCTGGAAAAAAAATTGAAAATATAAAAGTTTGTTCTGATGTGATGTTCAAAATAAAATTGACATGAAAGGTATAACTGTGAAAACACTCGATTTTCATCGTTGTTCTAGTTTGTGCTGTTATTAGTAAATAGCAAGACTTCTTCCTACCTGTCTAGTGAGTGAATGTGCAGGTTGCCATCTAGTGCACTGAATTAGCAGGTTCTCAATGTTCAAGACTTTGCTGCTTATAACTGATGAGGAACAGAATGGCATGATGATTTTATCGAAAAATGTGTCAAATGCATGTTATCAATATCAGAACGCTTGTTTGTTTGCATTTTATTGTCCAGGCCTCTCTTGTCCTGGAACCTTTTTATGCTAGTGTGTAAAATGTGTCTTAACTTTAAGAACTTGTCTTCATCATCTCCATTCTTTTTCTCTTTCATTATTAAGATGGGCCTCGAGGACCACCAAACCACCACATGGGACCTCCCCAAGACCGACAGGGCCCTGGGGGCCCAGGTGGACAGGGCCAAGGCTCGGACGGAGGCGGCCAGTACTGGGGTGAGGAGGGGGGCTTCCAGGAGAACTGGAGGAGAGGGCCTGGTGGGCCGGGACAGGACTACCACGGGGACCCCAGGGGCCACCGTGGAGGCTCAGGAGGACAGTGGGAAAACCAGGAACGGTTCTCCTCGCATGATGGGGAATATGGTGGACATGACAGGTGCACTTTACTTGATGTTCCTATTCCTCAAAATGAATGGGTGCGATTGCTGTTAGTCGGTTCCAGCAAAGACTGGGGTACATGCTGCTTGTCAGTGTCAGAAATTTGTTCAAATTCTGACTTGAGTTTCCTTGCAGATATGATGGGTATGAGGGTCCAGGGGAGGAGTTTGACCAGAGGCAGAGGCGGCCACCAGATGACTCGTAAGTACATTTAGATTTATGAGCACATGCTGTTACTGAGGCCGATTTACAAAATGTGATGAAATGAGAATTTTTTTTAGCAAGTAAACAAAAAGGTAACATGTTAAGTGCAGGTAATTTTTGAAGAACTATTAAAAAAAATGATAAAGGTAAGAACGACTGACTATAGAAAGGTGTTAACCATGCAAAAGTCATGTACAGTGCAAAATATCTATCTACCTGCACCTACTACTACCTACTACTAAATAAGCTGCGAAGGTTGAGGACAAATTCCTTGAAAAAGGTTGATGTGAGTCAAATTCTTGTAGTTACAGGAGAGGTGGTCCAAGCAGTCGTGGAAGTAGAGGAGGCTACCAAGAGGAGTATGGAGGAGATGAAAGCTTCGATTCTCAGGATGAGATGAGCCAAGGCTGGGGAAACGGAGGAGGAGGACGAGGGAGGCGTGGAGGACCACCACGAGGAGGTCAGACTCGTTCGCATCTTCCTGGTACCCGCATAGCAAGCGTCCATCCATTCAGTATGAGGTGCCATGTTTGAACATGTCATCTCTCTTAGGTGGTGTAGGAAGAAAGGGGCTTCTGCCAACTCCTGATGATTATGGCCCTCACTACGAAGGAGGAAGAAACCAAGAGGGTTGGGAGGGAGGGCGAGACCCAGGTAGAAAAACAGAAAAGACAGGGAGGGGTGGGTGGGTGTTGGTTCTGTGAAAGTGTAGACAGATAGTGTGCTGACACCACCAGAGCTGAAGGCCTTGTCCCGGTCTTATATCCCCGACTAGGGGTGCGCTGTATATCAGTGGCACATGTTATTCACCCATAAATGGGGAAATTGAAGTAGTGGCGCACCAGTATTCAAAATGCTGTTCATATTTACAGTCAATAACTTGGCAACCCAGGTTTCCACATATAATCTTTAATGGTGGGCAATGAAATTGATAAAGTGGATAACACATGGAAAAGCAAAGGTGTGGTTCTCCATCCAAGCAGGATTGCCACTACTATACTAATAAGTGTTAGGGCTGTCACTGTCAATTACCTATGTGTAGTTTAATAATCTACTGTATGATGTTTTGTTGATTTTAAGTGCAAATGTGTTAAATATACTCTACCAGGAAAAAATGTAAATGTGACTTCCCCCCCCTTCAGCACTGTGATCGTCATTTTTAATACCAGTGTATTAGCTTATCTGCTGAGCCATTTGGCCTATGCTTTGTAAAACATGCAGTTTATAAGAATTTAATTTGGCTTCAAACACATGTGATTTTAAGGAAAATCCTGGTAAAATCCTGTTTTAAAAAAAAAAAAAAAAGTCATGACCATGCATGAGGATCTTGTTCCCATGCCTGACTAATTTATGACTATGCATTCTTTTTATATATACAGGATGTCATGCATTCATTTTATTTATATGGCATGTCACCAGCAGGGCTCTGTACAATTTGTAATTACAAACATATGCATTATGTTCCTGCTGGTGTGGGTTTCATCTCTTTCAATTGATGCTCACACAAGCATCTTGAGTGTTCATAGCTCCCACTTGTGGACAGTCTGCTAGGCTTTATTATGACATGCCGAAATCCTGATTATCATCAAGCAGCCGTGACGGCCCTAGAGAATTGTACACATAACACTACACATAGACATAAACACTATAAATAGATCTGTGAGTATTGGGCAGGACTCATAACTCTACATTTGTCTACTACTGCAAGTCTCCTAAATACGTATCTTTTCCAGTAATCATGTCAGATTTTTCCGTGTGTCCTGGCTGTGTAAAATTTAATCAACGATCCATGTTGAGAGTTTTATCTTGTCTTTTACTCACTGCACTTCATATATGGACTCTACTGTGATATTATCATCCACAACAAGATTTTAACTGTCGGTTATCATCAGCCTATAAATCCTGTATCGGTGCATCACCGTCCTCGACCACTGGGGAAATTAGTGCAGCTTGCGGTTGGTCATTGTTGTGCTTTATTTCTCCAGGCTGTAAAGTAAAGCTGTGTTATACTGACACTGAGTCAAACTTGCACCTGCAGGTCATGATGGCCATTGGGACAGCCAGCGAAGTGACCACTCCATGCATGACGGTCAGTCTCCAGCCAGCAGGGAGCGCTCCTCTTCTTTGCAAGGGATGGATATGGCTTCACTGCCGCCTCGTAAACGGCCCTGGCATGATGGGCCGGGCACTGGAGACATGGACTCGCCCAGCGGTGGACCTGATGAACGAGGAGCAGGTGAGACGGATGATAAATGTCTCTGTGGTGGATGTTAAATTATGGTTATTTGAATTTCAACATATTCAAATGCATTTTAGCATCTGTTCTCTTGTTTGGGGATGCGGATAAGGCGCATTTTTACATCGTGTTTTCGTGTCTGGATCACATTCATCTGGATGTACTTCAGCCGGATTCCATTTACTTCACTAAAACACATCCCGGGTGTGGCCAGATGAAGTCTGATGCGACTTTCACTTCTGCATATTTTAATGCACAATTACTGTTTATGTGCTGAATTTAAATATTTTGGGGGGGAAATTTACAAATAATGAAAAAATAACAAAATATGGCAAAAGTTATGGTACATTTTATAGTGTTTTTCCCCCAGAATATGTTAAACAAATTAAGCAAATAAATAGAAATTGTGCGCAGAAAAATCCCATATGCAAGTGCCTTCCCTGTAGAGCCAGGGGTGTCTAACTCAACCGCTAAACAGGCCATATTAAAAAAAATCTTAAATCTGTGGGCCAGAGAACACCCATCTTCATCTCATGCCACTTTCTATCCAGTTCTTTGGTGTTTTTTTCACTGGTACATAATGTGGTATTCCTTCATTATGGCCGCACCATCTCGCAGCAAATAAGATGGATATGGGAAGTAAAAAGGTATCTGAGCTCCCACCCATCTTGGAATCCCCAGTGTTCACTGTACGCTTCCTACTTTTAGTAAATTTTATTTTATTTATTTTCCCTAGCTGAATGTTTTGTTGCTTGGACTTGTGCTGAAACACAACTGGTGTGTCCGGTGATGTGACTACTGTGGTAGGATTGAGGTGTAACTGCTGTCCCACAGGTTGCTGTTGTGGGGAAGGGAGTTGCAGTGCACTTCATGTTGCAGTGCATGTTGGGGACTGTAGTGCAGCACACTGTGAAATGGGCTAATATTAATAGAATATTTTATATAGAATTGATAGAACATTTAAATATGTATCAGATTGTGCTGCTGGCCTGACTTGGCCCGCAGGGCTTGTGTTTGACGCATTGGCCAGTAGAGGATGGTTTAACTTACTTTCACCCAGAAAATCAACAAAACGGCATTTGATCAAACTTTTGCATATGGCTGCAAGTGTACATTACCTTTTTCAGTACAGTATTTTGGAGCCTTCAAAAGGCTCTGCACAGTGTGGTGAATATACATGCAATGATATTCACAAATCTCAATGATCTGATCATAATTGGGTTTCTGCAGTTATTCAGTTATTCACGTGGTCATGTAAACACCATACTCAGATTAAGAAATCTGATAAATTGAGCTGGATTTTAGATTAGTAATCTAAAAGTAATTTCTCAGTGCATGTATACTTGTACTCTGATTTCTATGGGATTTCTTGGTCACATTTGGAGAGGTGCTGAAACCAAATACGAAATAAAGAATTTAATTTTTTATCTTCTAGATGATGGATGTTCATTTCTCAGATAAAGTGGCTTTTTTTTTTTTTTTTTTTTTTTTTTTTTTTTTGCAGTATGAAATTGAGTTTTGTTACGTTTACGTCATCTTCTGTAAGTTTATTGGCTGGTTGCAAATCTGATTACTGGCTCATGTAAACCTGAAGTTTCATATTATCTGATACTCAAGTACATGAAAATGCATTGATCAGATTTGACAGTCAGATTTTCTGCAGTTATCAGATTATTAAGTGCATGGAAATGCACTCATTGTTGAGTTAAACCCATTTTTATTGATTTTAATCATCAAAATAAACAGTAGCTTATTAAACTACACATATATAATCAATAGTGAAAGCCCTAGTGCTTTTCAGTATAGCAGTTACAACTGTACGTCTGGGAAATCTCAAGCATTTTCTCAACAAGCTTGGATGCTTTCATTGGCCCAGAGTGCAAGAAGGCTCCTGTTTTGGGGATTCATAACCGATGTGAATATAGAAGAAGCCTTCAGTTTGATCTGCTCACGGCGCTTCCTGGGGCTGGTCGGTCAAGTGAAATCCAAACAGCCTAGCACTTTCACATAAAAACAAAAACTGAAATGAATTGTTTTGAAAATAAAAATGTTTGAGACGTTGCAAGTGTGACAACTAAAGAGTCAACACGAGCTTGTGTTGCACCTCATGTTAAGCAGAATAACGGAGGTGTACTGAGAAATATTTCAGATTAGATAAATGTGTACAGTGTAAACGTCTCACATACACTGAGATCACTAAATCAACCAAATGATCCGGTACAGTTGTTAGGCCAACTGCCCGCATTAATTTTATATTAATGTTTTGTTTTTGTGTGAAATGACATGTTTGCATATTTGTATGTTGTTTATAAATGAATATATTTGAATAGCCAAAATTGTTGAATGGCGTTTCCCTTATTTTGAACATGTAGAAACATCTCATATAATTTTAAACTGTGAATAATGCTTTTCCAATCATCTCTCGCTCTCTTTCTCCCCCAGGTCGGCCACCACGAGAGGATGGTGGTTATGGCCCACCATCGAGGGGGGGGAGAGGTGGGTGGGGTCGTGGTGGGCCCCCTAACGCAGGAGGTCCAGGTGGCAACCCAGGTCCAAATACAAGGCGCGGGGGGGCTCGTGGTGCACTGAGAGGGGGTCGGGGTCGGTAGAAGTTACACATGCTCCCCCCGCCCTCAAAGGACTGTAGGGGGACACTGTGGATTACAACGAGGACGGAGACCAAAGGAGACACAAGCAGCCGCTCTAGCATCTCTGGCTGTTCACTGGGTTGTCGTGAATGTCTCGGCACCACCTGGAACATCTGGATCCTCGTTGTCCAATTTATCCAGAGGCTTTTGTGACTCGGCCTCTTTGTGCTGATTGGTTGGCGCAGACGGTATTGGGAACATTTTCATTGGTTGAGGCCCATAAACTACGGCTTCTTTCACAGCTATTGCACAAGCTGACTGGATTAATTTGATCTTGGACACTTAATGTGCATCACTGATTAAAAAAAAAAAAAAAAACAGACTGGTTCACACCTCTTGACCTGTTGCGCATGGATTATATTCCTTTTTGGGGCCGTCAAATAGTCTCTACCCAGAATGTTCCTCCAGTGCACCGTACCAGCCAGACCCCAAGCTAATGCAGCAATGCATTTGCTCTGCTACCCATCTCCCATCAAAGCTTTAAGGAGCACTCTGACCATGTGCGCTGCTGAAGCCCTCACCTCTAAAAACTCCCATTTTCCAAACCAGTGACTGAAATAAATGAAAACTGGACTTTTTAAACATTTAGTTCTTCACATGCTGAGCTCCTCTTGTTTAATTTCATTTTATGTAAAATAATGAAAATAATTCTGTAACATTTACGGGGCATCTCCTGCGTGAAGAGGCTGCCTACTTTGTGTACATTTTGTCAAAAGATTGTCATTGTTTTGTCTGTTTTTGTATGAGACTACAATAGAAGTTGTGCAAGATTTGTAACAAAGCATCCGTTTTGTCATTTCTTTGGTTTCAAACAGTTCAGACCAAATCTGTTTTTCAGTCCAAAGAAGAGTTTACGTTACAATATTGCGAACATTTGAGTCGAGAAATTGATCCCTTATTTGCTATTCATTTATATTAAATAATCTGCCCGAACTCCTGTGAGTCATCTAATTCTAGTTACCTCAAAGTGCTCGAATATCCTGATGGTAGGATTCAAAATACAGTTCTGTGCACCATTCTTCATTTATTCATTTCCAGCCAAACTGGCCGTTAAGTATTTGTTTTTTAGCATCGGGAGGGTAAAAAGCAGCAAGTGAACACATCAGGCATAACATTATAACCACCTCCTTGTTTCTATGCTTATTGTACTGTATAGCTGCACTTTGTAGTTCTATAATTACAGACTGTAGTCCATCTGTTTCTCTGATACTTTGTTAGCCCATTTTTACCCTGTTCTTCAGCAGTCAGGACCCCCATGGACCCTCACAGAGCAGGTACTACTTGGGTGTGATGCTGACATGCCCACCCCCGTTTGACATCAATGGAAGGTGGGCTTTGGAGTAAAAGCCACAGTAAAGTTGCTGGGTAAACAGAACTATGACGGCGTTTTAGGGTAATACAAGTAAAAATAGTAGAATTTGAGAATAAAGTTGTAATATTTCGAGATTAAAAACAAAGTTAAAAGAATAAACCTGCAATATTTCAAGGATGTAGGGGGCTGACAGCGCGTTGGGGTCTGGGTTGCTGCAACAAAGACACAGAGCGACGCAGATCAAGGCGGAGTTCCACTCACACGTCTCCTTGTGGGTCGATCATTTTGATCATCATTCTCACTGTCTGTGAAACTTCATGTCCTCTTTGAAAGGTGCGGAGATGCAGCCCCGGTAGCCGTGTAGATGGTCAGTGCCTGCGATTCTCCCTGCGACCTTCCTTTTGCAAACCCTTTGGCCATAATATTGCGACCTTTCCTGGTAATATCCCACTTTAATGTCCTAATTCCACACTATGATCGGAATATTATGGCTTTATTCTCAAAGTCTACTATTTTTATTAACAGTGGCCCTAAAACGCCGTCGTACAGAACACTGCGGGGAAAAAACAGTAAAGACTAATAAGGTCTAGATCACTGAGCGCTTCGATTACAGGTTATGATCTCGGTAAGTTTACCGTTACATTAATGTTTTTAGCAGGACTTGTGGAAAATAAGCATGTGGTTGCTTGATGGTCAGCAATACTCAGCCTTGCCAGTTATATTGTGCAAGCTGGCAGCACCACGGCAGCCCCTACTGAATAAAGTCCATGAAATCTAATGCCTTTTGCCTCCTAATGGTTACCATTAGAGACCACTAGTTTCCAACTGGAATCTGAAATGTATCTGGAAATGTATCAGTCAGGTCACCTGGTAAACCATTAGGATCCTTTATATTATGAACCCCTCGAGAAAAGCCCAAACGCATCACAAACCCCCAAGAACCAACAGAAACTCAATGGTTTCTATGTATTTTTTCCTCATGTTAACCTTGTAACCCATTATTACACATTATTTAAATAATGGTTGGTATGGAGCAGATGATGATGATGGGCGTTCAGACCGCAAGTTCAAGTCGGGGGTCACAAAACCAGACAGAACTCTACAGATCACCAGAGCCTATAGATTCATAAATATTTGCTTTTAAATGCCGAATAGCTAAATATATAGAAACAATATTAATTTAGTGTTACATCTTTACAAGTACTGACGTATTTTCCCCACTGAGTTGTATCCACCAACGAGAGAAGACATTTAGCAGATATATTGGGCAATGAATGAGAAGTGGGCGTTCCTGATGTGGCCATTCTTGTTTTACAGGAACGCCCTTCATTGCAATTTGACTCTATTGGAACAATTCCACCTGGTTAAAGAGGCCGAGTTTAAATTAAACCAGGCCCGTACTGAACGTGGTCACGCTCAGAGGGACGCCTAATGGTCTTTAGCCAGTGCATAAACTCCCTCAAAGGAAAACTTCTGCGTAACGAAATTGTAAACAAACTCATTCATGGTGGTTTTAATGCTTCATTCTAGAGAAACTTTCCGTTCACAGTAGTGGTGATGCATCATATTCATTTTGATAAGGTTTTGGCCTAAAACGTCTGTTCATGAGGTACATGCATGGTTTATGAGACCATAAGACAAAATAGTCCCAAAAGAAATGTATTATTTATTTATTACTGTTTTACCATCAACATTACATATAAAAACTCAGGTGTAGGTTCACTGGTGGTTCTGGATAGTAAATATGTCGGTGTTTGTGTAGTCACCCTGGTTCCCATCACCACCACCAAGTTTCTCTACAGTTAACTATTTCACATTAACTCAGTCTGAACTCGATGATTTATGCAGAAAGTTGGAAGAAGTCATGAAATTGTCTATTACAGTAATGTGTCTCTAATCTCCACCTGCTGTATACAGCGTACGGTCAGTTACCACAGATTTCAATTTAAATGCATTTTCCTGCACTTGGTAAAGAACTGAAAGCCCATTGAGTCTGTGTGTGTGTGTGTGTGTGTGTGTGTGTGTGTGTGTGTGTTTATTTCTACATCTCGAACATGGTACAGATAATGTGACAGATCAGGTTGAAAAACTGAGTGTTCCTTTCCTTCCATACAGTCACTGTAGTTCTCAGTCTACGCCGTGTCTCTAGCCCTTTTCGGGTGGGATGTACGTGGGGTCCTGAGGTAATTTCCTCTTTTTCATGTGCTGCCCTGCGATTTTATTTCCAGTGGATCAGCCATGTTGGTGGTTTTTTTTCCCTCCTAATTACTGGCTTGCTGTTTTTCACCAAACTCAGCAGCCGTCTGATTATGTTGGTCCAGTCTGGATACACACTTCCATGATTTTCCAGACAGATTGGAGGAAAAAGGCAGTTTTTACTATCCACTGTATTCTCCTACACTCTCAGAAAAAAGGTACGAAACTCACTGGGGGGGGTTCCCTCACGGTATATTTTCTAAGTTGTATCGACTCCACACACCCCGACTTGGGCTCTGAAAAGGTACAAATATGGGGCAGTCGTGGGCTGGAGGTTAGGGAACCAGCCTTGTGAACGGAAGGTCGCCGGTTTGATCCCCAGAGCCGACAGCACATGACTGAGGTGTCCATGAGCAAGACGCCTAACCCCCAGCTGATTGGGCGGCCCACCGCTCTGGGCAAGTGTGCTCACTGCCCCCTAGTGTGTGTGCGCTCACTAGAGTGTATGTGTTGTTTCACTCCACGGATGGGTGAAATTTCCCCGTTGTGGGACTAATAAGGGTCACTTAATCTTTTTCCACTGGGGGGAAAAAAAATGTCTTAAGGTACACAATTGGATCTGAAAGCCTCTGCTGTACCTTTGAGTGAACATTAACAACATTCATACCAGGATGAACGAAAACGTACCTACACAGAAGCTTTATTTAGAACGGTGTAGGGCATATCCATCTTAAACGCGTCCCAGTTACAAGGATTTAGCAGAGTCTCAATCATTTACTTGGTTTGGGTGGTAGAAGTTCTTCTCCATCCACTCTACACTGTGAGACCATTAGCAGGAGAAAGAAAACGAAGTCAATCAGAAAACCAAGACTCAGTGGTGGCTACTATCATATGCCCCCTTCATCCATACACATCTGAATTTGTACTAGAAGCCCACTAGAAACCTGTGGTGATGTAACTACTAGGGCTGAAAGATTCGTCTTTTATATCAAAATCGCAGTTTTCAAAACGCAAGAGCTGCTTCTTTAGTAAAGACAGTCGTTCTTTACAGTAGCATGAACACTCGGACCCATTCGCATGCTTAGAACGTTCTTTGCGCGGTGAAATGGTTCTTCAGATCGGAGAATGTGTTGCATGCGGTTCTGTATAGCATCAAAAAGGGTTCTGGTATTGTTCCTTTGTTGCTTGTTGATGTCAAGCTTATAGCAATAGAAGAACATTTTGGTCCTACAGAGAACTCTTCAAAAACGTTCTATATAGATCCACAGAACACATTCTCCATCAGTCTGAAGAAACACCAGAGAACTTTTCATCCATACGAATGGATGGCTGAGTCCTTATGGTTGTACATAGAACCACCGTCTTAATAAAGATGGTTCTTCAAGGGTTCTTTAGTAGTGTGTACATTAGCCAAACCGTTGTTCTACGTTTTAAGAGGGGAGACGGGTCCTATTAAGAGTTTGTGAAATGCCTGTAGGTGAGTTAGACCAATCAGAGGCAACCAAACATCCATGTGTTTTGACATCACAACTCGTCGGTACTTCGACACCTAAACACTGCGTTTAGGGGTCGAGCCTCAAGCCGGACAAGGGGGATGTTCTGGTCTTCTTGGCCAAAATAAATCAGGCCTGAATCTCAGTTTAAAAAAAAAAAAAAATCACTATTTAAATAGCAGCCGCCGGATTAGTCGGAAAAAAATCACAATTAGGTATTTTCCACAAATCGTTCAGCCCTAATACCTGCAGTCCGAATGTGGGAGTTTTATCACTGAGCTGTGTCGATTATTATAGACGCCCCCTCGTAAACCATCCCAGTCTGAGTGAGGCCTGTGCCAGTGTTTTCCAGCTCCAGCTGTAGTCGGTCTGTGGAATAAAGCTCTGTGCCACAGCATGGCGAGGACACCGAGCAGCCAGGAGAGAGTACATTACGTTCCTTATTTATTTACAAAAGGTAAAAATCTGTTGTGGGTGCTTTCTTGACGTGACCATGGTCACTCTCAGATGAACACAAGTCTTTCTCCTTGAGCTTGGTCCCATTCAACTCTTCACAGTGAAGAAAAAAATCTGAATTAATGCCGTTAATCCAGATTAGCGCCGCCTCACGCTGTTCCAGAATTACAGTATGTGGTGCGTTTTTCACAGCTGTTCTCAGGCAGCAGGTCATTCCTCACGTTTTGGTAAACGCTGCCCATCTCAATGAGAAATCCTGCTTCGTGAAACTCGCCCTGGGTGCGTATTTCACAGAAGTCATTCTCTCAGTTAGCCACACAACTTCAGCCCAAAGTCTACCATGACCAATAAAGCAAAGGTCATACCTATTGAACAGTCCTTACTCAGGGTCGGGTTGTCCAGCTTTACTGAGAAATCCCGTTTCTGTGTTTCAGAAGTGGCTTCTCTCAATTAGCCAGTTAACTTGGACCCAAAGTAAAGCCTGACCTCTGAAGAACAGTCCTTTTGACGTATGCTGACCATCTTAACCACGCTTTCTGAAACTCCCTCTAGTTGTGTGTTTCACCAAAGTGGATTGTCCTAGTTAGCCAGATAACTTAAGCCCAAAGCCCAATGCAATCCTATTGGACAGTCCTCACTTCTGGCTTATGTTGACCACCTTAGCAACAAATCCTGCTTTCTGAAACTCCCTCCAGTTTCACAGAAGGGGTTCCCTTAGTTAGCCAGATAACTTGAGCCAAAGGTCATTCCTACTGGACAGTCCTCACTTTCGGCTCACTTTGGCTTTGGCTTATGAAACGCTCCCTAGTTGAGTATTTCAGACGTTCTTTCATTTAGCCAGATAACTTAAGCCTGAACTCAAGCCTGACCAGTAAAGGCCATTCCTACTGTTCAGTCTCACTTCTGGGAAAAGTCATTCGGCTTTCCTGACAAATCGTGACGTGTAGTCCTGCACAGAGGCGTCTTCTCTCAGTTAGCCAGATAACTTAAACCCGAACTCAAGCCTGTTTAATAGTAGTAGTCAAGGCTATTATAATTACAAAATTAGGACAATTGTCATGTTTGATTTATGCAGCTTCGCTGAAAAGTCCTGCTTTGTTTAACCCCAGATCAGCGCATCCGTCCACAGAGTCAGTGTAGTCCAGTCCGTCCCGCCGCCCCGAACCGGCGCTCAAATCGGCATAGTTTTGCCAGTCACGGTTCTTTTGATGGCCGACGCTGCCAGGCCTCCAACAAACCGCATTCCAGCGCTCCCTCCCGGCAGCAGCGCCACCACTTGCCCCACGATTGCGCCGATTTGAACCAAGGCTCCGAGCGCGGTGAGCGCCGTGCTGTGGAGCCCCATCGCCGCGTACAGGGTCCCGCCCAGCGCGCAGAGATACACCGCGGTGCCGGGGCTCGGGCTGCCCAGGAGTTTGCTCGGTCCTCGGAGCACCGCGGCGCCCAGGAGCGCGAATAAAGAGCCGAGGGACCAGAGGAGGGCGAACTTCCGAGCCTTCAGCAAGAGCAGAGGGGCGTAGAGAGCCGACAGTCCGAAACAAATGGCTGAGAACAAGACGCACGTACCGAAAGCTACCAGCCGCTGAGAGCGACTCATGGCCGGCAGACATGGATCCGGCTCCGCGGACCACGGCCAGGAAAAGCCGCTGCTCTGCGCCGGGCCTGCCGGAGCTCCGCGGCTGCTCAGTCCGGGGAAGGGACTCGACCACCTGCCGAACCAGCTGCCCGGGACCGCGGCGGGCTCCTCATCGATGTTAATGGCCGTGCTGGAGCTGGACTGTGAGATGGTCTTGGCGCCGCTTTTGGACTGCGCTAAATATTCCTGTAGCTGGCGGTTTAACTCGGCCATGACTGCGGTGGTGTTGTTGTAGTACAACAAGTAAGGCGCACGATATAAAAACGCGACTGTCGCAGGAATGGGCGCGTTCGAATCCCATGCATCCGCCCTACTTCCCTATGCACTATTCCCTAAGCACTACACCCTTAATTCTATGGCATTCACCCTTATTTTAAAGGCACCCGGTGCAATTTATTCAGACGTCAGTGAATAAATTCGACCTGTTTCACACCGAACAGGTTGCTTGTGTCACTTTTTTCGCTTGGCCCACACAGAAATCTGATATATGACCATATATGGGCTTCAAATGTATTGACATGTATTAGCACACATGGATTTCCCTTATATCCAACTTCTATTAGTCACATGGACACACATGCAACATAAACAACGACTTATTTGAAGTTAGCCATTTTCAAATACAGGAATATTTCAGTCATATATGAGCTTACACATATATTTAACAATATATGATAAACATATTTGAATGCCACATATGTGCTATACCATGCGGGAACTCACTGAGCTCCTGAGAGCGACCCATTCTTTCACTAATGTCTGTAGAAGCAGTCTGCAGGCCTAGGGGCTCGGCTTTATACACCTGTGGCCATGGAAGTGACTGGAACACCTGAATTCAATCATTTGACTGAATACCTTTGGAAAGAATGTGTGTGTGTGTGTGTGTGTGTGTGTGTGTGTATATATATATATATATATATATATATATATATATATATATATATGTATATATAGTACTCAGTGCTCACTCAGGAGCTCAGTGAATTCCAGCGTGGTACCGTGATCGGACGCCACCTGTACAACTGAAATTTCCTCACTACTAAATATTCCACAGTCAACAGTCAGTGGCATTATAACAAAGTGGAAGCGATTGGGAACGACAGCAACTCAGCCATGAAGTGGTCGGCCATGTAAAATGACAGCGCGGGGTCAGCGGATGCTGAGGGGCATAGTGCACAGAGAAATGAATACAGTGTCAGTTTGTATTATGTGATGTGTTTTTATGAAGATATGTTTGGTTGAAAAAATAGATACCGTTTGTATAAAGCTTGTGATGTGATTATGAATATCAGCCCCTCAAATTGCCACTACAATCTGAATGGTATCTTCTGAAGGGCTGTGCTCTGTGAAAGCCAGATTAAGCCCCACCCTGTGGCTGTGTTTGACTGAGATGTCTTCACATGCAGAGCAGTTTGCTTGAGTAATGAGTAATAACAGATCTGAGTGATGTAAGGCAACAGAGATATTTCTATAGGACAGTTAGTTCACAGCTGCTGGGCCAGTCTAAAATTAGCCTCTCTCTCCATTGGTCAGAAGCTCCTCAAGCCTTTTTATGGGTTCAGTGTGCCAACAGGGAGTTTCCTTCAGCAGAGGAAGCATGCTCGTGAGAGAGAGAGAGACAGACAGAGGGACAGAGACACCACACCAAGGGACCAGGTCAGTAGAGTTCACAAGGAATAATTATGCAAAAAAAAAAAAAAAAAATGAAGCTTTACAGTTCAGGAAATGTTAAAGACTTGCGGAAATAAATCACTGTAACAAATCTGCTATTAGAATGTGAATATGAAGTGGGCTTTAAATGAAGGAATGGAGGTAATGGGCTACAATAGTATGGTGATAAATAGTGATATGCCTTTGTTTTCAAAGCTCTGAGAGGGAAGTAGTACAGCACAGTAAATGTACATGTCTTTTCTGTTTTCACACATTGTTTACACACACACACACACACACACACACACACACACACACACACACACACACACGCACACACACACACACACACACACAGACTATGTAATCTCTGTGTACAATATGAACACTGTTTGTGTCATTACTGTCCCTACTTTTGTCCTATCCCTACTCCCTACTCCCTAAACCCTACACACCACTGTGCACTACTTCTGTGTTACACTCAATTTCAGGGTCTCTGAGCCTTTTCTGTTCCTTCTGACCACTTCCGTTCCTTACAATGTTGATCGTGGACCATTTCTGTTCCCTGTAATAGTGATTACAGACCATTTCTGTTCCCTGTAATAGTGATTACAGACCATTTCTGTTCCCTGTAATAGTGATTACAGACCATTTCTGTTCCCTGTAGTAGTGATTACAGACCATTTCTGTTCCCTGTAATAGTGATTACAGACCATTTCTGTTCCCTGTAGTAGTGATTACAGACCATTTCTGTTCCCTGTAATAGTGATTACAGACCATTTCTGTTCCCTGCAGTAGTGATTACAGACCATTTCTGTTCCCTGTAGTAGTGATTACAGACCATTTATGTTCCCTATGAAATTAATTAATGGCCATTTCTGTTCCCTGTAATAGTGATTACAGACCATTTCTGTTCCCTGTAATAGTGATTACAGACCATTTCTGTTCCCAGTAATAGTGATTACAGACCATTTCTGTTCCCTGTAATAGTGATTACAGACCATTTCTGTTCCCTGTAATAGTGATTACAGACCATTTCTGTTCCCTGTAGTAGTGATTACAGACCATTTCTGTTCCCTGTAATAGTGATTACAGACCATTTCTGTTCCCTGTAGTAGTGATTACAGACCATTTCTGTTCCCTGCAGTAGTGATTACAGACCATTTCTGTTCCCTGTAATAGTGATTACAGACCATTTCTGTTCCCTGCAGTAGTGATTACAGACCATTTCTGTTCCCTGTAGTAGTGATTACAGACCATTTATGTTCCCTATGAAATTAATTAATGGCCATTTCTGTTCCCAGTAATAGTGATTACAGACCATTTATGTTCCCCATAATATTGTTTGGATATGATTTCTGTTCCCTATTATAGTGTCCTGTACAGTGTTCCAGTGTAGTGATTAGGGGGCCATGTCTGTTCTCTATAATAGTGAATGTGGGCCATTTGTGTTCCCTTTAATAGTGAATGGAGGATCATTTATTTTACCTATCAGAATGATTAGAGACCATTTCGGTTCCCTATGATAGTGATCGGAGGTGTTCTAATCCTTGCTCTTGATTTTCTGATGTAAGAAATATAACAGTGTCTTATTGAGTGCTCCAGTGTAAGGAAAAGTGATTAAGGAACCACTCAGAATCCAGTATTTGAGCATTTAGTCTAGGCTTAATCTGCGTCTGGGAACTCTGGCAGTGCAAGTTTGTTCTTGACATGTATAATATCTCTGTTTGTTGACTGCACTGTTGCTCTCTACAGCCTCCATGTCTATGTCCCAGATCACCCCGACTCTTTTCCTGAGTGGTGCTGATGCTCCGCTGAACCAGGCCCTGGTGACCCGTAAAGGCATCACCCTCATCGTTAACGCCACCCTTTTACACACTTGTCCCAGGTACCCGGGCGTGGAGTGCATCCGCGTGGCCGTTTCTGACCTGCCCAGCGCTCGGCTAAGCGAACACTTTGACAGGGTGTCTACCCGTATCCATAACAACCGGGCTGGTGGGACTTTGGTCCACTGCGCTGCCGGCATGAGCCGCTCGCCCGCTTTGATAATGGCCTACCTCATGAAATATAAAGGAGTGACCCTCCAGCAGGCGCACAGCTGGGTCCAGAGGAGCCGACCCTACATCCGTCTCAATGCAGGCTTCTGGGACCAGCTTCTGGACTATGAGCGGAAACTGTATGGAAAGAATACTGTAAAAGTGGCTGTTCCACTGGAGCCACTGCCACAGCCCAAAACACCTAAACTGACCCCCAGATTCAGCCTGAGAGAATGTCCCCCATCTCCGTGGCTGGGCCGGGCTAGACGGTTCACGTTCCCAAAAATAATTTGATAATTAAAAACACTCTCTCTGTTATCTCTGGTTGTGTTAAAGGGATGGTCTGGCAAAAAAACCAAATTTGCATTATTTGTCTCTTACCTCAGAGGCCATAGATCAGCCGAGACATATTTGGTGGTTAGACAGCACAGGTGGTGGACTCCGCCTCCCTTTCCTGACCTCTGGGGTAAAAAGAAAATTGTGTACTTTTTTGCCAAATTAGACCTTTAACTGTGACGATTGTTTTTGCTGAACACACACTTCTAATAGAAACCACTGGGCTGATGATTAAGCGAGTGTCCACTGACTTCTATAAAACAACTGCCCATTGATTTATATTATAAATCAACTTCCCATTGATGTCTATTATAAATCAGCTGCCCACTGGCTTCTATTATAAAGATACTGACTATTGACTTCTACTTTTAATCAGTTGCTCACTGACCTCTATTATAAATCATCTGCCCATTGGTTTATATTATAAATCTACTTTCCATTGATGTCTATTATTAATCAGCTGCCCACTGACGTCTATTATAAATCAACTTCCCATTGACTTCTATTATTAATCAGCTGCCCATTGATTTATATTATAAATCAACTTCCCATTGATGTCTATTATTAATCAGCTGCCCAACGAGTTCTGTTATGAGTAATATATATAATATATAATATATAAAATATATAATAAGCTGCTCACTGATTTATGTTAAAAAGCAACTGACCACTGACTTATATTATTAACCAGCTTCCCACCGATGATTATTGTAAAGCAACTGCCCATTGACTTCTATTATTAACCGACTGCTCACTGACTTCTATTATAAATCAGCTGACCACTGACTTATATTATTAATCAGCTGCCCACTGACCTCTATTATAAATTAACTGACCATTGACTTACATTATTAATCAGCTGCTCACTGACTTCTATTATAAAGCTACTGACCATTGACTTCTATTATTAATCAGCTGCTCACTGACTTCTATTATAAAGCTACTGACCATTGACTTCTATTATTAACCATCTGCTCACTGACTTCTATTATAAAGCTACTGACCACTGACGTCTATTATTAATCAGCTGCTCACTGACTTCTATTATAAATTAACTGACCACTGACTTCTATTATTAATCAGCTGCTCACTGACTTCTATTATAAATTAACTGACCACTGACTTCTATTATTAATCAGCTGCTCACTGACTTCTATCATAAAGCTACTGACCACTGACGTCTATTATTAATCAGCTGCTCACTGACTTCTATTATAAAGCTACTGACCACTGACTTCTATTATTAATCAGCTTCTCACTGACTTCTATCATAAAGCTACTGACCACTGACGTCTATTATTAATCAGCTGCTCACTGACTTCTATTATAAAGCTACTGACCACTGACTTCTATTATTAATCAGCTGCTCACTGACTTCTATTATTAATCAGCTGCTCACTGACTTCTATCATAAAGCTACTGACCACTGACGTCTATTATTAATCAGCTGCTCACTGACTTCTATTATAAAGCTACTGACCACTGACTTCTATTATTAATCAGCTGCTCACTGACTTCTATTATAAAGCTACTGACCACTGACGTCTATTATTAATCAGCTGCTCACTGACTTCTATTATAAAGCTACTGACCATTGATTTATATTATAAATCTACTTTCCATTGATGTCTATTATTAATCAGCTGCCCACTGGTTTCTATTATAAAGCTACTGACCATTGACTTTATTATAAGTGTGTTTTTACAGCAGGTTCTTTGTTCTTTACTAGGCATAAGGCAATGGCTGTCCATGGTAATCGAGCGTATGCTACAGATGGGCAGACAGAGAAATGCTGTATTCCTTTAACTGTCTGTAGAGATGGCTTAAACATAACTTGCACGTTGGTTTTGAGAGTGAGCTTGTTTTGGCTGAAATCCTTAAAGTCTAAGGGTCCGTATGTGGGTCCACACTTCAATTCCTCACTCTCTTAACCAGAGGATTTAGAGGTTAGTTTCATTCTGTAGTACTTACTGATGAATGTGTAGTAGTTACTGCAGTATAAGGAGTTAAAGGGGAATTCCACCAATCTTTCAACGTTTCTCCACAATTCAATTGTTGAGGCTAAACAGAGTCATTCAGATTGGTCTGATGTGAAGCGGTTCATTGTAGAGAAACTTGCCAACTTAGATGCCTTTACAGCGGTGACCATGTGTACAACACAAAACCACCAGTGAACCTACACATCGGGTTTTTATATGGAATATTGATGATGATGTCATGTATCTATCCACTTTCAATGGAGTGTGTATATATATATATATATATATATATATATATATATATATATATTTTTTTTTTTTTTTTTTTTTAGGCCAAACCTCCTCAAAGCTCATAAATCAATGACTCCAAACATCAGGCAGCATATTCATTTCACAGAGTAATTATCTGTGAGCAAGCTCTGTGAACAATTCTGACTCAGTAAGTTTCTGTAGAACAGAGGATTTCACACAAAACGAATGATCTTGGCAAGCAAGCAAAGTTTATTCATATAACGCTTTTTACAAGTATTGTCACAAAGCAGCTTTACAGAACAATCAGTATTACAGAAAGAAAAATCCGGGTCCAAGCCCCCATGAGCGTCGCCAGTGGCAAGGAAAAACTCGCTCAGAGCCGGAGGAAGAAACCTTGAGAGGAACCAAGACTCAGAAGGAGAACCCATCCCCCTCTGGTCGATGCTGGATAGCAAACATTGTTAGTATAAAGTATTATAGTACCTAAGCAGGAAAAACAGGTGGGCAGTGGTGAATTTGGTTAGTTTATGATTAGCAGCAGCATCTGAGGGTGAGGACTACACAGCGTTGCACAAGAAGAAGCTCAGTGGTGGTCAAGCTGGTCCAGAAAGCTGGCGAGCAGTGGCACCTGATCAAGGCAGAAGAGGCAACAGCATCAGACACACAAGATGGGCAGCTGATCAGCTCGGCAAAGAAAGGAAAACACACAGAGAATTCGTTCTGTACTGAGTGACTGATCTCAGATTACAATATTATTATAATAATAATATTATAAATTGAATTCCCTTTAAAGGTACAGCGCCAGGCCAGCTTGTTTGAGCGGCAGTGCGTCTGTGTGAGTAGCATGGAAATCTTGTACATTTGAGGTGGTTTTTGAGAAGAGATAAAACTGACCAGTTCTGATCAAAGAAGAAAGCGATTGGTGCTCCGTGTTATTTTCATCCAGCTTTCTTCATAAATTGGCTTATGTTGCTTTTCAGCCGTTGTTTCTTGTATTGGGCCTTTATTCCTGGCAGGAATTCCAGGTCAAAATAAAACTGATAAAATATCAGTGGCATAAAAATGGATTGATGTGATGCTTCACATATATATATATTGTATACATACATCAGGCATAACATTCTGACCACCTCCTTGTTTCTACACTCATTGACCATTTTATCAGCTCCACTTACTGTATAGCTGCACTTTGTAGTTCTACATTTTTTTAACCCCTCAGTGTCGCTGACCAACACAAACTGTGCAGCAGCAGATGAGCGGTCGACTCCGCCTTTACATTTACAAGGTGGGCCAAGGTACCAGTGTCTAATAGAGTGGGCAGTGAGTGCACACAGTGTTTAAAAGCTCAGAACAGCACAACACACACTAACGCACCACCACTACGTCAGTGTTACTGCAGTGCTGAGAATGATCCACCATCCAAATAGTACCTGCTCTGTGACGGTCCATGGGGGTCCTGACCACTGAAGAACAGGGTAACAGAGTATCAGAGAAACAGATGGACTACAGTTTGGAACTGTAGAACTACAAAATGGATCTATGTAGTAAGCGGAGCTGATAAAATGGACAATGAACGTTATCGGAGCAAAACCTCGTATCTCCAAAATAGTAACTTTACAGGAGAGGGAAAAAACATACTTTACTTTTAATGTAAGTCAATGGAACCAGAGGTTTTTCCAAGTCATTTTGGGATATTTCTTTTAGACCCTTCTTCATGACATCTGCACACAATGTAAAGAGCAACAGGCATTTTCAAATGATGTCAAAAACTGAAAAATGACAAATAACAATATATATATATAGATACATATATCTTGGAATTACTTGGAAAAAATTCTAGTTCCATTGACAGTATGTTTCTCCTTCTACTATAAAGTTAGTATTTTGTATAGATGTAAATAAAAAAATATTTCATAGAATTACAATAGAATTGAAGTATGGGCACATTTGAGCTTTAAGTGAGCTCTGATTTTTTTTTCCCCCAAAGATTCGTAATTGATCTCT
Organism: Pygocentrus nattereri; assembly: GCF_015220715.1. Lineage (NCBI taxonomy): Eukaryota > Metazoa > Chordata > Actinopteri > Characiformes > Serrasalmidae > Pygocentrus > Pygocentrus nattereri. Next base: position 6,247,593 of record NC_051229.1, read on the forward strand.
ATTGTGAGTTCAGAGCTGTAAGGTCTAGGCTGACAGGGGGCGCTGTGGGAACAGAAACCATTAAAGCTGACCCACAGACTCAGGCAGACAGGTGAGATGAATGAATGGAAAGTTTGGATTCAGCCGATCTGGTGAGATAAGACCTGCTCTGAAATATCTCTGGCAGGACAACCCACATGCCCCCTAATAATAGCCTCCTTTCATGTCTGACTCGAAAATCTCTCACCAAATGCATTACGGCTTTCAGTCCGGAGCTGCTGGGGCAATTTGGGAAGTGCGTTTCTGCTTGTCACTATAATTCCTCTCTGACAGAAGCTCCACGACCCACTGTACGTGTGGGAGGGTGGATCTTATTTCCAGTGACGTAGTGTTTTCCTCATTTAATGATTCTGTTATTACTTTTATCGTTTTTTCTGGAGTGCTGGGAAGTAAATGGTGTCGAAACCCCCCTTAACCATAGTGAAATCACTGTAACGCAAGCTCTTATTGTTTTTTGGAAAATGTATAAAAGTATTTGGATGGGTCAAATCATTTCACTTATAACTAATAACAACTGGTTATTAAATGGTTTGTAAGTAAGGCGAAGTTCCCAGTGTTATGATGTCAGTCGTACATGCAAGAGTGACTGCTTGCATGTAGGATCCAGTGGTGCTTGGAAGCTTGGAAGCTGAACCCTATAGAATTTTCTAGATTTTTGCAGAAATTTGACCTAGAACTTCATTAGATGTTCATATAAGTCCTATAGGTAGATAAAGAGAACCACAATAAACAAACGAGACAAAAACAGTAGATCCTGTCATAAATTTATTGAGGAAAATGATCCAATACCTGGACAAAACTGAATTATTTGCTTTTTCATTTACAGCAAATGTAGGATGGAAACTACAATATATGCACTAAAGTATGCCAGGTGCCAAGTGTTATATAGAGTGGTATAAAGCCCCCCAGCATTGGCCATCGGAGTAGTGGAACCACATCCTCCGGAGCGATATTGGGGTCTATATTCATTAATAATGTCGTTGTTCATACAGAATGCAGTTGTGCAGTTCTGTGTGTGTTTTCAGCACGTCCCAGCAGCGTCAGCCGATCAGAACTGAAACGCTGTACGTTCTCAGTGGGTGTTGAAGGCCTGGCGCATGTTCACGCAGAGTCTAGGCCTCTGTTCGGTAAAGAAAGCTGAGAAGCATGTCGAGGCGTTTGGAAAAGGCATCATCTACTGAGGTCATACTTTTGGCCTGCAGAGTTTTCAAGGTCAAGAAAACATCATTTGTCACTTTTATGTCGCAGTTGTTTTAGGTTTATTGCATAAAATCTCGCTTTGCAATAGATATTAAGTATTTCTGGCAACAGCGTAATGTTGGAGTTGAGAGAGAAAAGAAAAAGAGACACTTTTTTTCTTTCTGAGTGGGTAGATGGGGTTTGGGGAATGTGCTGAAAACGGAGAGAGGAGTCGTAATGCCTTGGATAGAAAGCCACTAATTTATCCAGAAAAATAAATATAATTTATTCTAGTCTGAAAGTCTGCCATCTACTGCAATTAACAGGAAACAAGCTGGCAAACACATCGCACTGCTAGAAAGAAGTGTTTGTGTGTGTGTGTGTGTGTCTGTGTGTGTGTGTCTGTGTGTGTGTGTGTGTGTGTGTGTGTGTGTGTGTGTGTGTATGTAATGAGTGTGTGCTTTCAGTGAGCCCATCATGAGCTAAATGGCCGTGTTATTATGATGTGATCATTTATCTTTCTGCACATTATTTGACAGCAAACAGCCCTTGTAGGGGAATGCAGTCATACCACAAACCTGCTGTTAGATAATCCCCTGGAACCTACAGCAAAGTAAGCATGTGCTTGTTTTCATACATTCTCAGCAAAAAAACATTCCTGAGGTTGGGCTCAGGCTTAGAAAAGTCCCTTTTTATACAGTTGTATGCAAAAGTTTGGGCACCCCTGGTCAAACGACATGTTTTGTTGATTTTCTAACCTCTTATTCTCCGGGGTGTGTTTTGGTTTGCCCATCTGAATTTACGTGACCAAATCATAAGGCAAATGATTCACTAACTGCGTGAAATGAATGCAACTTTTTATTGTGATTATTTTAATTATTTATTTATTTTGGCAAAAAGCTCCCCTCAAAGTAACAGAGCATGTGTTTTACGATCATAGTTACACATGTTGCTATTAGGCTTGCAATTTACCGCTGAAAGCCAAAAATCTCTTTGTTTTGTTTCATAAAGATCATTTTTACAGAGCAGATCACTGAAGAGACGCCGTCTGTTTATAGTTTACAGCCCAAAAACGGGTCGACTTTCAGTAGAAAAACAAACTGTGACAAACAAACAGCTTCTTTTATGACAAGGGTTTAAAATGACTTCACCGTCTATTTGACTGTAAAGCAGACAGTCACGGCCTCGTACGATGTCCAGCTTCGGAATGTAGCTTATGAAATATTAAAGTTATGAAGAATATGACGACGTGCGTTTTGGAACCACCGGTGGTTCCAAGGAGTTTCAGTGGCAAAGTGGAAATAAGTTCACCCACTTCTGCACATTTTCATACACATTTAGTTTATTTATGGAATTTAACATGTTGGCGTTACAAAAATGAAACACCAAATGTCATCTGTGAAAAAGTTATGGCACATTTTGTATTTTGTTTTATTTTTGCCCACTATGTTAAACTCAAACTGTGCACAGGCTGTTTATTTAACTTATTTTCACTTAGAAAATCAACAAAACAAGGGTGCCCAAACATTTTCATATGCCCATTTAGGTACGTGCATATCATCACTCTCTGAACAAAACCTCCAAAATAATGATTTTAAAGAAGAAAGGAAAAAACATCTTGACTTACAATAGAAGTTAATGTGGAAATATTTTTTTTCAAATAATTTAGAAGCATTTCTATTGGTCCATTTATTTTAAAAAAAGTTCATATAGGTACTTGCACATATATATGTGTGTGTGTGTGTGTGTGTGTGTGTGTGGCATATTACTATTGCACATAGGTTCTCATATTGTTTCCAACATGTACTTTACAGGAGAAGGAAAAACATACTCTACTTTTAATGTAAGTCTATGGAACCGGACGTCTTTCCAGCTGATTGTAGACCATTTCTTTTTGTCCATTCATCATAAAATTTACATAAAATGTAAAGGGCAACAGACATTTTCAAAATATGTGAAAAACTGAAAAATGAAGATATAGCAGCAATATATATTACATATGGGACACATTATTGTTACATAAAGGTACTATATATAAGATATATATATATATATAATATATCTATGAGACGTAACGTCAAACATTTTATATAGTTACTCATGTATTGTTGCTGTCACGACAAAACCTGTCCCCAAAATAACTTTACAGGAGCAGGAAAATACATTCTTGAATTGAAATTAATAGAAGAACATTTCTTTCCAGATCATTTTGGAGCATTTCTATTGGTCCATTCTTTATGACATTTTAAAACAATATAAATGCCAGCTGGCATTTTCAAAAAACAAAAAAAACAAAACATAATAACTGTTTTTTCCCCAACACCCAGTATAATACATATGGGACACATTATTATTACACATATTTACTTACATTTACAGTGCCATGCAAGCCAGAAACCACCTTTTAATTTATTGTATTTCCAGGAAAAATGGCCATAAAGTACAAGCTATTTAGCATTCAATATCAACAGAAAATTACGAAAAAGTCTAAATATAATATAAAATGTCTCAGGATTTAAAGCTCCACTTTGTTCAAGATTTTTTTGTTAAAATTGAAAGAAGTAGCGTTACTGAGTCAGGAGAAGATAGTCAACATGTGTTGCTGCAAATTGTCCTGTAAAGCCTGAAATAATCATTTAAAAGTCGGAGTTGTCGGATCAGGAGTTTTTCAAATCACATCCTGCTTCTTTATGTATTAACGTCACACCAACAAACTCTGAAAGAAGGCCCTGCTCGATGTTTATATCTCATATGCAAAATCAACATTATACTGATGCAGATGATGACAACAGATAGTTCACTCACATCCTCAGAAAACATGTCCTTCATCATGTTTTGAGTTAGTTATCTTTGAGTCCTATTTTAACTCGCTCACAATCATCAGATTCATCCGCACGGGGAAGGGGACCAAAGCACAACCCACATTAGAAAACGCTCAACCGCTCATTTCCACCATAGAGCTCTCCACTCTGTAATTCAGTGCATCAACTGCCACTTTAAACTAAACCAGCTTCTAAGACTGAACTTTGGAGGTGTGCCTGCAGGTTCTTTGAGGAGCTGAAAGTGAGACTCCTGAAAAGAACGGAAGCTGGAATAAAGGTAAAGCGTCACTCATGAAACACTGAAAAATGGGTTTCTCAGACTTCTGTTTCATTTTCTCTGACAATTCTCCAACTTTGGCACAGTACTGAATATATGGGTGTATTATTTTCACATATAGATGCTTTCATATAGGAAATATGTATGACTCCAAGTCCTGGCACTGTATAAAAACAAGCGTACGTGTGTACTGAGAGAGAGGGGCACAGAGCCAGACAGCAGGCGCCACTATTTGCGCGTGATGACCTCATCGCTGTCCGCCAGCAGAAAAATGCTGTCCACATCCGTCATCCTTTGGGACGTATGTGTGCATGTGTGTGTTTGTGTTTTTATGGGGGCACATTTGATTCCACTTATGGCCCATTTTGCAAGCTGGAAAATCATAATTAATGTGAAGGATTTCAAAGCTAAGCTGAAGTTATTGAAATATTTATTATTATTATCGATGCACTCTGTGCCTTTTTAGCAACATCATTCTTTCATCAGCTTTTATCCTAAAAACACCCCCCTAGGAAAAAAAAACACTTTGTTTAGAAGGACATAAACGTTTCCAGACCGAGAATTAAAACCACGTCTTAAAACCTCATAAGAGTAAAAGTAGAGTAGATTAAAAGCCTGAGCGAACTCGCCAAGACCCATTTATTTTATTTAATAGTTATTTATATAGAGGAGCCTGACTGAGACTGAAGCTTCATTCCCAGCGTGCTCCTGTTTACATCACACAGGCCCGAAGCACGAAACACAAAGAAACAAAGATTAAAAGCCTTATGTATGACACACAGGTACGCTCATGCGTGCGGCTCGCCCGGGCAGAGCTTTGAACTCTTGTTTTGGAAGAATACAATGGTGTTGTGATGGAGCAGCTGCAAGCTGAGCTTCATTAGTAGAGCAATTGCATGTTTGAAGGCTTTTCAGAGGCTGTAAAAACATCAAAACATTTCACTTTAAAATATGTAAATGAGTAGAGGTGTCTGAACCCATCCTCAAGAAAAAGCATAGCCCTCTGGGCCTTCTAGGCCTTCAGAGAAGGTGTGGTGATTTCTGGGAACTGAAAAATACATGTGTGTGATTTTAAGTTCACTATTATTCTTTTATTAGAATCGTGCTTGTATTTCAACTCTGCAAGTATTACTACACTTGGGGGAAGTCATGGGCTGCTGGAGGTTAGGGAACCAGCCTCGTGACTGGAAGGCTGCCAGTTCGATCCTCAGAGCCGACAACACATGACTGAGGTGTCCTTGAGCAAGGCACCTAACCCCCAGCTGCTCCCCACATGCCGTGGATAGGGCTGCCCACCGCTCCGGGCAAGTGTGCTCACTGCCCCCTAATAAGTTAAGTGACACAAACTGGGGAAATTCCACCTCCGCATTTAACCCATCCGTGAAGTGAAACACCACATACACTCTAGTGAATAGACACACACTAAGGAGCAGTGAGCAGCCCTATCTACGGCACCCAGGGAGCAATTGGGGGTTAGGTGTCTTGCTCAAGGACACCTCAGTCATGCAATGGGGATCGAACCAGCAACCTTCCGGTTATAGGGCCAGTTCCCTAACCTCCAGCCCACGACTGCCCCCTAATGTGTGTGTGTGTGTGTGTGTGTGTGTGTGTGTGTGTGTGTGTGTGTGTGTGTGTGTGTGTGTGTGTGTGTGTGTGTGTGTGTGTGTGTGTGTGTGTGTGTGTGTGTGTGTGTGTGTGTGTGTGTGTGTGTGTGTGTGTGTGTGTGTGTGTGTGTGCTCACTAGTGTGTATGTGGTGTTTCACTTCACGGACAGGTTAAAGGTGGAGGTGAAATTTCCCCGATGTGGGACTAATAAGTATCACTTAAACTTATAATACTCTTGTTTTACTCTTAGGTTTTGGATGGAAACAAATTCTTGGAAGACAGAGCAGAGGAATTGTTTTTCTGCAGATGCAGCCAAGTGGGCTCTCCTGTTGGTTAGGACTTCAGGAGCCGAAGAGAAGGAATGAATTAGTACCTGACATTGGAATCGACCAAACATATTTTGATTCACAATGACCAATTTCATGAAAAAGGTTGCTCTAGGTCCTTCTGGAAGTTCTAGATACTTAACTGACTGTGAATACAAGCCTTAGTTTAATCAGTGGGCTAATAGAAACAGAAAACAGGGGCGGCAAGAGCTCTGTTTTGAAGTTTGGCTGCCCTCACCAGTGCAAAGCGTCAGTATGCTATTGATAATTATTGGTAAATGTAATAAATCTGACCTAAAAGCTCTTAAGTGAGAGGTGTGAGCAGTCCAGTAGTAGAACCAACACAAGAGAACAGAACACATTAAGCTCAATAAAGCAACTATGAACTTCAACCCCATTTCCAAAAAAGTTGGGACGCTGTGCAAGATGTAAATAAAAACTTTAGAGTAAAACGAGCACAAAGGCAATGGTACGCTAGTAATTTAAAACCTATATTTCATTGCATTCTATTTTAATTTACATTCTGCAAAAGCGTCCCAACTTTTTTGGAAATGCTAATGACGTTACTTTCCACAAACATACTTGAGCAGGAAAAGTTTTACCATTTGAAAGTACAAATCCTTCAAACATGGACTTAATTATATGAAACTTAGTAAATACAACTTGTTATTACTCGGTTCAACCCAAATGGGTGTCATAGTCACCACACAGATGACCAGTATTCATTTATCTTAGTAGACTGATTGGAGCAGCAAAACTTTAAATTATTCACTTTTCTATTTTTACATTTTTTTGAGATATTTTAACCCTGATTCTCATCACCACATGTAGTCCATACATCCATGATGATGATGATGATGAATTAGAAAAAATGAGCTGGCATGAGCTGGTCCGAGACCATGGTTCTCAGGCGGAAAAGGGTGGAGAGCCCTCTCTGGGTCGGGGATAGGCTCTTGCCTCAAGTGGAGGAGTTCAAGTATCTCGGGGTCTTGTTCACGAGTGATGGTACAAGGGAGCGGGAGATTGACAGGCGGATTGGTGCTGGGTCAGCAGTGATGCGGGCTCTTTACCGGTCTGTTGTGGTAAAGAAAGAGCTGAGCCATAAGGCAAGGCTCTCGATTTACTGGTCCATCTATGTTCCCACCCTCACCTATGGTCATGAGCTTTGGGTAATGACCGAAAGAACGAGATCGCGAATACAAGCGGCCGAAATGAGTTTCCTCCGCAGGCTGTCTGGACTCTCCCTTAGAGATAGGGTGAGAAGTTCGGTCATCCGGGAGGGACTCGGAGTAGAGCCGCTGCTTCTTCACGTTGAGAGGAGCCAGCTGAGGTGGTTCGGACATCTGGTTAGGATGCCTCCTGCACATGCAAGTCCACCTGGGAGGAGACCCCGGGGAAGACCCAGGACACGCTGGCGTGACTATATCGCCCAGCTGGCCTGGGAGCGCCTCGGAATCCCCCTTGGAGAGCTGGTGGAAGTGGCTGGGGAAAGGGAGGTCTGGGCCTCATTGCTTAGGATGCTGCCCCCGCGACCCGAACCCCGGAGAAGCGGAAGATGATGGATGGATGGATGGATGGAGCTGGCATTATTTTTAACTGTTGCTTTATTGTTTTCTTTGTAGACTCAGAGGAAGTGAACCAAAACAATAAAATCTTACGCAGCGAAAATCTCAGTGGCTGTTGCAGTGATGAGATAAAACTGCAAAGCATTACATTTTGTAAAATGTATATTTTTAAATGTTTTAATAAATGATTTCATCATTTTATTAGATTCTTGCTATACTTAGAACTTACATACACACATTCTCTTTGTTGTTGTGGTGATAAGAATTTGGAAAATCTGGGAAAATAAAATTAAATCAACTAAAATAATTCAAGGATATTTGTAATCATTCAGTCAGGCATCCGTGCCTGTTGCCTGAGAACGCTGCGGCTCTGAAATCTGCTGCAATATCCCCCTCACTCCACGTCTGTAAATGAGCCCACTTTGAGAAATTCACGTTTTTACAAACATTTTTATTTTAGCATTCACACTTCAAAAAATGCAAATAAATACATAAAGTTCCTTTATCCTGTTCACTTGCAAACGTGTAATATATAAACACAGCACGTGGAAAAATACATACATCTCTATGAACAGAAGTTTAAATGTTTGAAAACTGCAGTTTTATCTTGCTGCCTTGGTGATAATATCACACTGAATGGTTATTGTTTTATAGTTATTGAAGCTTTTTGGTTTTGTATTTTGGGGAGCGTCCTCCTCCGTGCTAGAATTATTACTGCTGACAGGACTGCTGTCTTTGGAAGCAAATAAATATGGGTTTGTAGAGAGGCAGCTGTTTGATTCTGAGGGTTTTATATGTATGTTCTCACACTCCAAGAAGAATCCCAGAAAACAGACTGTCTTGGAGAACGGTCAGCGCCGAGCCTGTTCCATTGTCAATAAGAATAGACACATATTCTCCAGCCTGTAAAACAGATAAGAGCACACATTCATTCTTCTGTTTTTCCTTCTTTGGTGTGCATTTTGGCACATGTTACAAAGGTAAAAATGAATACTCCAGCATTTTTCAACCTAATCTCTACCTGCTGTATGCAGGGATGTATTAAGTGGGGGTGCCTGGGGGGGTGGGGGCTGCAGCACCCCCAGATTTCAGAATTCTTTAATCATAAAAGTAATACTAAAGATAAAATAAATGTGAAAACAATTGGTGAAATGCTCCCAACACAACACTAGTACATTTAGGGGTACAGAGTAAATGCATATGCAGTCATAGGATAGTTCTGAGCTCCAAAGTGGCCTAGGAATAGTTTTAAAACTTTAAAAATGAAACCAAAATAATTTCCTGCATTAATACCCTTTTAATTATATCCTCAGAAGGTAGGCTGACTATGTGTATGACACAACTATGCAATTTCACAATTACTGTGCCACATATGAACAATTTGATTGGTCATAGCTCAGCTCATGTACACCTTTGCCCAGAACAAGCGATCAGGGACGGCATTTCAGTGGTTTCTGTTCTGCAAGACGCAACAGAAGGCGAGAATAACGAGAGAATGACTAGAGACTACTCAGATGTTTAATTCAGTGTTTTCACTCCAGGCTTGGAGCCCTTGCACTGTATAGTTTAGTGTTTTTCTCTGCTGATATTTAACCAGCAAACCACAGTTATGCAGTGCAGGGGTTTCCGGACTGGAGCTGAACTCTGAACTAACTGAACTAAACTTACAGAATCACGTCTGTTGAAACACGACGTAGTTTTCCGACCCACGACATTCAGTCTGATATTTAACGTCTATGTTTCTCCATTCAAACGTCATTTAAATCTCCAGAAACAGAGCGTAACGTTATACCGGTGGTCTGCAGCTCCGTTAGGGGGGCGACTGTTTATCTCTTGGCTGTTAACATCAGCTAAAGTTCTCTAAAGGCCTGCATTGTTCACATCTGTGTTAATTAGCTGATGTTGTTTCCCTCCTATGATGATAAAGTGTTTTCTCCTCTTTATGTAACACCATGGGATCCTTTACCCGGCCTGACGTGAAGAACTGGTGGGCTTCTGTGCTTTTAAATGCTTTGAGAGACCCCAGATTAGAGTGAATACAATGTCAGGAAAACACAAATTCGGCAGCTTTTCTCCAGTTTAAGTGAAATCAGATCAGGGGAAAGTGTGTAAGGATCACAGCCTGTTTTATCAACTTTGTCGAGGAAACGATTTTTCTCTTCCGAAGTAAGGTGAGCATTAAACCCAGACTGATCTCAGAAGGTAATACGATTCTGAAATTCTGGCTTCTTTTTCCAAGCAGCGCATCATGTGTCCAGCATGGATGTAGCTGAATCCAAATAACTACTTGTTAGCAATACTATGCATTGTTTAAGTGCAGGAGCCAGTATTTTAACTCCTAAATAATGCACTATGTAGGAAGGAGGGAGTCATTTGAGATCCTGCCCCAGTTTGGGAACAGGGAGGTACAACACTGTTAACTTGGTGCTCCATATAACTGGAAGTCACATAGAGGCACTAATGGAAATGATCATTAGTAATAGTGAAAGTACTTATAAAGTGAAGGTTTTCACATTATAAAGTGCTATATTACGATATGGTCATTGGTACAGGACAAAACGTTTAGAAGTTCATGAAATATTTAGTATTTAGTGAGTCCATGGGCTTCAGATCAGGGGTAATATAATCATAGTTATAATTTTATCATATGTGTGTTGTTTGCCGTTTTATAAAAGCAATACACCACTTGAGATTGTGTGTTACAGTGATTTTATCATGGGTGAGTTACTCTGCTTCTGCTTTAACCGTGAAAAAATCACTGTAATGCACAGCCTCTCGTGGCTTATTGCTTTAATAAGCATGCGTTAATGTCATTGTGTAAAGAGGTGAGGTTGAGAAACGGTGGAGTATTCCTTTAATTACATGTAATCTTGCATAAAAAGAAGGAATTCAGAGCTGCTGTGTTTGTGTACGTCTTATGTAACTGAAAAAACTGGCTGTGTGTATGTGTCTGTGGGCTTGACAGCGATTGTATTTATATTCAGTGTAATTGTTGTTTCTGCTAAGCTCTTTGTGCGCATTAAGTCATTTTTACCTGCAGGTAAAGAGTTCCTGTCAGAAGGATGCTGAAAACTCCCCCTGCTGGACTCACTCCAGTTACTGTCTCCAGAGACCTGCAGTACAATCACAAAACACAATAAACACATCATACAAACATCACAACAACAACAATAATAATAATAATACTTCTTATTATCCATCCATCCATCCATCCATCCATTTTCTAAGCCGCTTCTCTGTCAGGGTCGCGGGGGGATGCTGGAGCCTATCCCAGCAGTCTTCGGGCGGAAGGCAGGATACACCCTGGACAGGTCGCCAGTCCATCGCAGGGCACTTCTTATTATACTTATTATTATTATTATTATTATACTTATTATAATAAATAAATAATGAATATTATTATTATACATATTTATCTATAAAGCAAACTAACATACCAATTGATCTCAAGGTGTTTCATAAACCAGGCCAAATACACTAAAGTAGCTTAGTTCACCACAGGTGAAACCCAAAAAACATACATCGTTAGCTAATTTGATGCGGCACCAAAATGAAAATTCTTGACCCAAAACAAAATTTAGGACACACTCAGGCGAAAACCGAAAGAGAGTGTTCTTATGTATGATTTGCTGTTTTATTTATGCTATTGAATTAACCTTATAATGCTGCCAATGCTTCTGCTGGAAAAGATAACTGAAAGAATTAGAGCACTAATTTAATTTTCATCAGCTCACCAAATTATATGAAATATTGCACATTGTGAATATGAAAATATAATACTTCATGGTTTCCCAAATGCATATAGTGTTGAATTGCCTCTGCTATAATAAAGGAAAACACCTTATGTTTATATATTATTTTTGTAAAGAAATAATTTTTGTATTATTTTTGTAAAGAGCTCCTGTCTACCAGTCAGTTTCCAGCCGGGGGCGCTATTAGTACACAAATTGCTTTAGTGTTCATCACACCAGCAGGAACTAACAGACACACGAGTTACAACTTTCAACACCAAAGGTGAAAAAATTTAGTATCAAAAAATATTGAGTCACTCAATAGAATTTGAGTGAAACTCAGAATATTTTTGTGATTTCTGTTAAAGAATTGAATTAAATCAGTTAGACTACAGTTAAAGACTGCATAGATCACAGCTGCAGTGGGCTGGGTTCGAGTGTCTTTTTTCTCTTTTGGACGAAAAACAAATGTGCCATTTTTGGATTATTTATTAATTAATTCATTTATTTTATTTCAGTGCATCCCTAAACTGTGTCTTTCCAGATCAGTTGCACCATGTCATTGTTTCCAATGTAGGATAATAAATGGCCACTTTAATTTAATAATCTGCTGTAGTTTCTGCATAAATCTAATGTTTACAATTTACCCCTTATCATAATTTTTCTGGAGGAAATGTGTAACTGCGCACAATGTGCTGAAGAACATTTTGTAATGTGGGTTGTGCTTCGGTCCTCTTTCTCAAGCAGATCAATCTGATGTTTGCGTATTGAAAGAGAATTCAAAGAGAACTCAGTCAAAACCTGGTGGAAGATGTGTTTTTCTGAGGATGTGAGTGAATCACGTTCTGTTGTCATCATATCTTCATCCATATAATGTTAATTTTGCATTTGAGACCTAAAAATCAAGCTGGACCTTCTTTTTGACCCACTGCATGTGATGTTAATAAGTAAAGACGTGGCTTTAAATGATCATTTCAGGCTTTACGGGGCGACTCACCGCAGTGCACGCTCGCCATATTTTATCTTGTTTTTATTCTCCTGACTCAGTGAAGCTTTTTTTAAAATCTTTAAATCTTACATAGTGCAGCTTTAACAGCGTGGTTTGAGCTCCAGCACAAAACTAAAATAAGCAGAATTCAGATATCAAACATGTCTTGGCTCATTCAGGTTCAGGTGAATTTGTTACAAATTATCACTTTAATATCAGGTTTAAGTTAAAGAAAGTATGTTGAATTTTAAAGATAAATTTAGCTGAGTTTAATTGAAAGATGACGTGGGGGTCCACAAAGCATCTGTGGACCCTCAAAATGAAGTGTTGTGTTACATACAGTCGTACACAAACAATCAAGTGGCATGTTTATTGATTTTCAAAGAGAAAATAAGTTAATACAGCCTCTGCAGAGAACACTCTCTTTAATTATATTTTATTGCACATTTTAATGCACAATTACATATGGGGGGGTGGGCTGTGTAAGATGTTATGGCACATTTTATATTTTATGTTTCTCCAATATGTTAAACTCATATCGCTGCTGTCAGAACAAAACCTTGTATCTCTAAAATGGTAACTTTACAGGAGAAGGAAAAAAACACATTACTTTCAATGTAAGTCAATGGAACCAGAGTTTTTTTCAAGTCATTTTTGGACATTTACTTTGGTCCATCCTACATGAAATTTACACACAATATAAAGGCCAAAATGCTTTTTCAAATTATGTCAAAAACTGAAAATCAAGAAAAATGGAGATATGTGGTTTTGTTCGGACAACAGCAATTTGTTAAAAGCAAATAAACAGAAACTGGCACTAAAATTGGCAGGAAAATGTTAAATTAGGAAAATTTAAGTTTGTTCTCTGTAGAGGATGTGTTCACTTATTTTTACTCAGAAAATCAGCAAGACATGGAAATCAGGTCCTTAAACTGTCGACTGATTTCCAAGGCAAACCGATGTGACGAAAACTTTAACAGTGGGTTCTGTACTTACACGTTGCTCTGGCAGAGAGACTCTATACATATGGAGGCTTTAATGCTGTCCCTCTGTCTCGCCTGAGGCCTTTTCTGAGACTCACTGGATTCTAAGAAACACAGAAGCACAGACACGGCGTACTGAAGGATGCGTTGTGGGTGGATGTTCAGTGTAAGGACCCCACCCCTTTCCTCTGAGCTTTATCTGTTGCAGTGGCCTGTGCTGCTTTATTTTCTGAACAACCACATGATGCAACCACGCTGGAGGCATTTCATGTGCTTCAGCTTGCATCATGACGCAATGATTAGAACACACATCATCATCCAAGGCTTCCTACATCAGCTCAGGTTACAAGTCAGTTCAATTTTCAAGGCTTCTCTGATAATATGAAGATGAAAGCTCATAAATGGTTATTAATGAACAAAGATTTTCAGTGGTGGAGAACACAGAGCTTCTTTCCAAACAGTTGAGGTCCGTGTATATAAAGTCAAGGGGGAATTATGTTTCCAATCCCCTCCTTCAGCTCTTCAGGCAGACAGGCTGACCACATTGTTGTCCTAAAATGACATGGCTGTACACTATAGGCCAAAAGTGTTGAAGCAAGCAGTGATTTCTAACATTTCAAAAATATTCTGCAATTAAGCCAGTTTTCCAACAACCAACACAATACAACATGGTTTACTGGCATCTAGTTTAACCATAGAGGTTTTCTAGAACATTCCATTGGTTTGCAGGACAGACTTAGCCAAACCGCCCCTGACATATGAGGCCTGTTAGGGTGACACAGAAAGACAATGAATTACTTAAAATATACGCAAAACTGGCCATTAATGTAAATTAACCACTGGCGGAAGGTGAGTATTAGAGTTAGGCCATAAAGTTCAAAACACCTCTATGAGAGAAAATTATTAGATGAAATGTTTATGAATACATTACGTGCCTGATATCTTAGACAGTCGTGGGCTGGAGGTTAGGGAACTGGCTCTGTGACCAGAAGGTTGCTGGTTCGATCCCCAGTGCCGACAGTCCATGACTGAGGTGTTCTTGAGCAAGACACCTAACCCCCAATTGCTCCCCGGGTGCCGTGGATAGGGCTGCCCACTGCTCTGGGCAAGTGTGCTCACTGCCCCCTAGTGTGTGTGTGTGTGTGTGTGTGTGTGTGTGTGTGTGTGTGTGTGTGGTGTTTCACTTCACAGATGGGTTAAATGTGGAGGTGGAATTTCCCCGTTTGTGGGATTAAAAAAAGTATCACTTAACTTAGACCAGGGGTCGGCAAGCCAAACATTAAAAGAGCCGTTTTGTCCTTTCAACAAAAATCAAACCACCTCGAAAGCCACAAGATTTAAATCAATTTTACCACATTGACTGTAAATATGTCTCAGTATGTGGCAATGCACTAATAAAGGATAAAAATAATATAAATGAAAACCCAGTGTTACTTTGCTCTACTTTAAGTTTTAGCTCAGCTGCTTTTCACGCATCTCTGGCAGGAAACTTTTCCGCAAAAGTAGAACAGTTTCTTGGAAAATGTCTCTCAATGTTCCACATTTTACGAGGCTGAAGTCGCTTCTCGCTCGCCAGCTTCTTGTTAGAATTTTCCCGTTCCACCTGAAATGGTGCCTGACATGCCAGAATGTAACTTTCAACTTTTTGAACGTTCAAATGAGAAGCTGGTGAATAAGAAACTGACTACAGCTTGACGACTTTTTAGTGCTTGACAGTTTCTTTTTGCAGATTAAACGTATCAGGAAACCAGCTGAAGTGATTATAATGCAAATGAGTTCATTCATCTCCAAACTGACCAGCAGTTTTCAGTCTTTGGGCCAGTCTTCAGGGTTAAAGGGTGAATTAACAGTTATAGGATTATATTATTTTAACCTAAAAATCCAATTCTGCTGTGGAGTCTCAACAGGGCAGTAAAAGAGTCACATCTGGCCAACGCCTGTCTTAGACATTGCTTTATACTAGTTTTGAATTAACGATTTGGCCCAAAACTTATTTTTTTAAAGGCCATTCAGGGTGAAGAGGGATATGCATGGCAACAGTTTTTCAGTTCAATATTTTACCATCATCAACATTATACAAATAAACTCAGAAGACATGTGTGAGTTCACCGGTGGTTTTCAGTAGTAAATAAAATGGCTATACTTGTGTTGTAGACATTGAGACCTCCAGTTCCTATCACCCCCACTGTAAAGAAATCAGAGTCAGAACCATTCCCCTTTAAAAGCTCTTGAAAGAATATAAAGAAATGGGAGGGGAAAAGGTTGCAGACGCATTGCTGTCTGTTATCCCATGAGAAAATGCTTCTTTATTTTTACAAAGTTTGTTTTGCTTCCAAACCTTTGGCCTGTAGTGTACATTAGTCTGTAACGTGTCCATGGCTGAGGTACTTACCCAGCAACAGGCTGGCTGTGAGCTGGTAGAAGCCCGACACTGGAGCTGTGTAACGGCCGTTGCTGGCGTTGAAGCCCTGACCTCGCTGGTGAAACTGCTCTGCATCTGAAGGCTGTGGGGAAATAAAGAGTCATTACAGGAATAATTAGAGGAAGAATCAAAATGGACCAAAGTGTGTTGCATTGCTAAAAGCTATTATTGCATCAAGATAACAGCATTGTAAATTTTGTCCATGTTTATCGAGAAACTATACCATATTGTCTTTCAGAGATTACTTAACAACTTCACATGGTTTGGGCCAAGTTTATGATGCTTTAGGCATGCGTTCAACACAGTCCCATTACTTGTTAGCCTCGTGGCTCTAGTGCAGAACTAAAGACGCCAAACATGTTTTGGCTGATGGACTACCTTTGAGGTAAGGGGGAAAACTGTATGAAATTGATTTTTCACCAAACCATTCCCTTAACTACTGAAAACATCGCCAGCTTGTCTCACATGCTCGCCAGTGCAGTCAGCCAGTGCTGACGTCCTTGGCCTGGACTGGCTGGCAGAAATTAGAATCAGAGCCTAACTGCGGGGCCAAGGAATGCCATGTTTGGTTGAGCATGGGCGCCACTCACGCTGCTGAAGGGTTGGAGCTCTTGCAGGCTTCGGCGGTGGACCAGCAGGTTGTGGTGCAAATGGTTGTGGAAGGCTGTAGCCACACGGGGGGGCTGATCACAGAGCAGGCAGTGGGTCCCCACCATCTCTGGACAGAGAGGATTTTGTGACATTAGATTTGAGATTTTTCATTTTTACAAGTGTATGATACAGTCTTTAAAGGAATACTGCTGCATCTGTAATATGTGGATAATTTCGTTCACCTGTACTTAGGAATCGAACATCTGTTGATAGAAGACAGTGGGTTAGGGTTAGGGTTACTGGCTTCTACGATAAATGTGTTTTGTGTTCCTTGATTTTGTAATGTTTTCTCGCTAAACAAAAACCTAAACAGTAAAAAAAAATGATTTCAAGCTGTAAGAAACTAAATATCTCTATTCCAGAGATGTTCACATGTCAATTCATGCAAGTCTAAGCCAAGTTTCGAGTGTCTAGGGTGCGAGTCTGAACTGAATTTCTGGTTACTGGTGTGCAAGTCTAAATCAAGCCTTATGTCACATGGGGATGAGTCCATGCCGAGTCTCTAGGGTGCGAGTCTGAGGCGGGACTTAAGTCTCTGGGGTTGCAATTCTAAGTTGAGTCTTGAGGTTCGGTGGTGCAAGTCCAAGTCTCTAGTCTCTGAGTGTGAGTCTGAATTAGGTCTTGAGTTTCAGGGGCCCAAGTCTGGGGTTGTGAATCTGAGTTGTCTTGAGTGTCTGACTGTGAGTTTGAGTTCAGTTTTGAATTTTTGAGCCAAATCCTGAATCTCTGGGGTGTACACTATTTTTCCAAAAGTATTTGCTCACCTGCCTTTACAAGCATATGAACTTGAGTGAGATCCCATTCTTAATCCATAGGGTTTAATGTGATGTTGGCCCACCCTTTGCAGCTATAACAGCTTCAACTCTTCTGGGAAGGCTTTCCACAAGGTGTAAGAGTGTATTTATGGGAATTTTTGACCGTTCTTCCAGAAGCACATTTGTGAGGTCAGAAACTGATGTTGGATGAGAAGGCCTGGCTCACAGTCTTCGCTCTAATTCATCCCAAAGGTGTTCTGTCGGGTTGTGGTCAGGAGGCCAGTCAAGTTCTTCCAGACCAAACTCCTGGTCACGTTGGAAATAGGAAGGGGCCGTCCCCAAACTGTTCCCACAAAGTTGGGAGCACAAAATTGTCCAAAATCTCAAAAGCCCAACTCCTGAAAAACAACCCCACACCATAATCCCCCCTCCACCAAACTTTACAATTGGCACAGTACAGTCAGACAAGTACCGTTCTCCTGGCAACCGCCAAACCCAGACTCGTCCATCGGACAGAGAAGCCTGATTCGTCACTCCAGAGAACACATCTCCACTGCTCTAGAGTCCAGTTTTGGATGCAGCTGCTCAGCCATGGAAACCCATTCCATGAAGCTCTCTACACTGATCTTGTGCTGATCTGAAGGCCACATGTAGTTTGGAGTTTTGGAGTCTGTAGTGATTGACTCTGCAGAAAGTTGGTGACCTCTGCACACTATGCCCCTCAGCATCCACTGACCCCGCTCTGTCATTTTACGTGGCTGACCACTTTGTGGCTGAGGTGCTGTCGTTCCCAATCGCTTCCACTTTGTTATAATCCCACTGACAGTTGACTGTGGAATATTTAGTAGTGAGGAGATTTCACAACTGGACTTGTTGCACAGGTGGCATCCGATCACGGTACCACGCTGGAATTCACTGAGCTCCTGAGAGCGACCCATTCTTTCACTAATGTCTGTAGAAGCAGTCTGCAGGCCTAGGGGCTCGGCTTTATACACCTGTGGCCATGGAAGTGATTGGAACACCTGAATTCAGTGATTTGGATGGGTGAGTGAATACTTTTGGAAATATAGTGTATGTCTGCATGAGTCTTAAGTCTCTGGTTTGTAAGTCTGAATCAAGTCTTAAGTCTCTGGGGTTGCAAGTCTCAAGTCTCTTAGTTGTGAGTCCGAGTCTAGTCTTAAGTTTCTGGTCAGTGACTCTAAATTAAGTCTAGAGTCTTTGGTCAGTGAGCCTGAGTCAAGTCTGGTCTCTGGGGTGCAAGTCGATGTGCTAAGTCTTGAGTCTCTGGGGTGCAAATCTGAGTCAGGTCTAAAGCCTCTGGAATGTGAGTTCAAGCTGAGACTCAAAACTTCAGTAGAAAATTTTAGTTCAATCTAGCTGTTCATTGCAGACATTGTAAAACTTTACATTGCATTAGTTTGTATACTTGCTACTTAGGCTACTTGGTATTCAATGGTTTCAATTGTTTCACATTTTTCTCTTAAACACTCTACTGACAGTGTGCAGAGCGTCAGTTCTGTCCATCAGACTGGAGGTTTTCCTATAGTGAAAAGTTCGTTCTTTGAATTCACATCGATCCTGATGGCACTGTGAGTCACAGGAGAACAACAACTGACTGTAGCACAACTGACAGGCTCACATGTAAGGTTGGAAAAGAAGGGCTTTATTCATTTACCACATGTGAGTTGGCTGTGCTAATTTAATCAGGTTTTGTTCATGACCCATCTCTGGCCTATTCTTCCTTTTGTTGTTTTGACCATTTTCTTCACCCTTTTCAATTTCATAAGCTGTCAGCTCCTCACGCTGTCGGCTATCTGCCCTTTCAGCCTTGAGGAACCTTAAATAACAAAGATAAACAGCTAGGTGCGAAATGTTTGGGATTATCTTTGACTGACACTTGGCCGCATATAAAGTCATTAAACAATCTGTGTCTGAAAGAGAGATGTAAATATTTGGAGTGCGAGAGCATGTATGAGTGGAGGGAGAGTGGATGAGTGTGTGTGTTGCGGGGTGGGGGAGTGGGGGGGTTTGGACATGCTGGAGTGTGTGAGTTTGCGGCGCCACTGTGCTTTGCAGTGTGAATAAGAGCCTTTATGTTTTATATTGCTGTCAGAACAGCCCGCAGCTCGCCGCTCCGGAGCACAAACAGACCTGTGTCTGCTTTCCTGGCCATCTGCCAACACTCATTCCACACACGCACACACACACATACACACACGGACGCACAATGTGGAATCCAGGGAATTCTTTACCCAGGCCAAGTCACATCCACGTCCAAGAAAATTACACCTATTAAGGGATCAGCCCAGCCCACAATCAGACAAGCGGCCTCCCCAACAAACGAGCAAGACAACACACACATTACAAGCATTGTGGTGAAAGTGACCCAGTCCACACACACACACACACACACCTAATTCCACACAAAACTCCACTACATCATTTAGACAGAAGGTAGATAAATAGTTCCATGTGACCCATGGACGCTAAATTGCAAGTCCTTACAAATTACGATGAACTTGCCAACTTGTGCACAAAACGCTATTACTCACAACACTAATACTGCACAGAAACTAGCGAGTAATCACAAAACACCATAACATCTACACAAAGCTACACCCTGTAGTTTCACAAAACACTGACAAAAGAGCAGCGGAGAACCATCACTAGAGTTAGGCCTTCAGTTTAGGCCATAAATGAAAAAACAAGCAAACGGTGCACCAGTATAACAACACTAATTTCTACTATTGGTCCTGAGGGATTCAGTAGAATGTAACACTAAGCCTACAGCAATTTGGCTATACTAGTTTAAATGTAGACATTTGAAGCTTCTAAAGCCATTCCATGTTTTATATGAAGTGTGTAACAGACATTTTACCTTGAAGCAGTTTTAAAGTGACTTTTTTAGTGAACAATCCTGGAATTAAACTCCTTAACCGAGCTAGAACAGGCTTGTATCCACAATCAGTGATGTAGGTAGGATGTTCAGAAGGCTTAGAGCGATGTATTTTCTCACAAAATTGGTCCCATTGTAAATCAAAACATGATTGGTTGCTGTCACCCCCTAATTTGTCTTGATAGTTCACCTCAAAGGCCTTCTTTTCAGCTCTCGAAGTCCTAACCAATGGGAGAGCATGCTTGGCTGCATCGACCTAGACACCACAGGGGGACCGAAACCTGATGGAACAATTTTCCATAGCCAAGATTTTTACCCTTTGGTTTCCAAGCAAAACTTAACAATGGAAAATGAGTATTAGTGCAATACTTACAAAGCATAATAAACAAGTATGATGATTCTACTAAACAAAAATGAACTCATTTTGTTTTTTTTATCTCATAGAAATAATCAGGCTTTCTCGGGAGCCTTTATAACAGATGTCTGGAAGGCTCTGAGGGAAGAAAGCAGCAGGCTTGATAGTACTGCTCGCCTGCAACACTTTTGGGATCAATTATTTTCACAGCTTGTAATCACAGGTAATGGGAACATTAGCTACAATAGTAAAACAGTCTTGGAACAATCTGGCAGGCGGATTAGCTGTTAGACAGGGCTTCCAAATGCTATTATAGTTTTAAACCAGATGTGTTATGGCCTTGCAATTTTGTCAGCTGCAATCATCACCATTAGCAAGTGTTGCTATTGAGAAGATTGAGGGAAACACGGTCGCAAGTTTCAAAATTTCCATCTTTTGTATTCATTTGTTACCATTAACCCACTGTTTCTATTGTTTCTGCAGTAAAGGAACAGTTCTGTATCTCTTTTCTGCTGTATCTCTTTTATGTGCATCTGCCAATGCTTTGTAATGTGCCTGTTATCCTTTCTGTAAGTCACTGAGCTTTGCTAATTTGTCTGCATATTTTCATCTTAGCACTGGCAGTTGTTTACACAGTATTGTGAGTGTGCTGTATTGTTATACAAGCCTGCGAGCAGGCTCTGGGAATGAAATACTGTCTGTGTATGCATGTAAAGAGTAATGCAACTGATTTAGGTTGAAATGATGTTGGTAAATGGTATCCCATTACTTGCTGCCATCTGTCATCTGTGTTTTAATATGATGTGACTGATCGGACCAGCAGAAACGCAAAGGATGTGGGCCTATAAATTCTGTTCCTGGACATCTTTCTTGTCTTTCTTGGTCAAACACAATGATCAAATGTTTTCCAACAAACCCCAAAGCTGGATCATGATTGTTGGAAGCCTCCATAATGTTCTCCCCCATTCACATGGGTTCATTTTGCTTGTTAGTTCTTTTTCTGGAACAGTGTAAAGCCAACTGCCAACACTTGAATGTTGGTCTTTGTTGGGGAATGTTTGGTCAGTGTGCCATGGCCTTTAATGTCCAAGCTCCAAGGAGCATAAACCTTTCCATACCTTTCAGCTTTTGCTGGAGGTCCTCCATGATCTCATCTTGGTTAGGCAACAGGGGGCCGGGAGGACCAGGTGGACCCTGTGGCCCTGGAGGGCCTGGAGGACCAGGCAGGCCATGCTGCAGAAAGACAGTGGTCAGTTTACAATACAATTCTCTGTGAGTCAAAAGCATAACCATGGCTTCAACAGTTGGAGGGTTAAGATTTTGCCCTTGAGTAGAGCAATGGTCTGCTTGAGGGAGTGAATGCATCCTACAAAGTTTGGTCAGAAACATCTACTTGTCACACATTCTAATAGGCATCACTTCTGTATCACAGTGTCTTAAGGACAAAATATAATCAACCCCTTAATATCCCACGCCCATTACTTACTAAGTCGTATTATTCAGTAACTACAGATACTTTAATGCAAATAAGTTAAACTATTCTTAGATTATAGAGGTGTGTAATAAAACTTTGGGCCCACTGGTGTCCGTGCAAGGGGTTAAGGTAAGAAATTTGATCCCATTATGGTCATCATTAAGTACTGGGGTGACTCTGTTTGTGGGTTTCTGCATCATGGAGCTCCAGCCTATAGACAACTTACCTTTGAGATTCTTTTATTTTGTTTGGGCTTCTTGTTTCCACCCTTATTGGAGTTGTCTCTGAAGACTATCCAGGTTCTGTGGGGGCTAACTATAGCCATATCTGAAGACACAGTCTCCTGTGGAAGAAGAACTTGTCATCATGTCAGTTTTAACAGCCAGTACCGAGTCATAAAAGCTTTGCAGCATTCCTACCAGCTCATCTATCAACATATAATTGCATGCTCAGCAAAGCCAGTTAATACTGACTTCAGTAGGAGTCAGTAATTTAATATGATGCAGCTTTCTCCACAACTTTATAGCAGGTATTACGGTAGTCATTTATACAATGGCACCCAAACCTGCAAGAATTTTTAAGACTACCTTTTGGAGTGTTGTACGCCCCAGTGTTTAACACTTGGACATGTGTTGGTGTATTATGGGTATTAACTTACAGGGCTTTCTGTGCTCACTGTGTTGCTCTCTTCCACAAGCTCTAGACTGTCTTGGCTCTCTTGTGCCATGCAGGTGGTCAGCAGGAGGCTCAGGACCAGGGGCAACAGTGGCCCTCTTTCCCCACTCCAGAGCGACATGCTGCAGTGTTAAAGGGGCAGTCTTTTACTCAGATCCTCAGAGTACAGGTCCCATCCCACTCCAGGGAGGCAAAGGATGGTCCAGTGGTTCTCAGAAAGACTGTAGTCTGCAGATATCAGAGTGGAGTTTTTTAGCCCTTCAAATGATGATGGACATCAGCGTGAACTTGGTTCAGGTTTTTTTTTCGCTTCAGTTTAGAAATGTTCTCAATCAAACATACAGTTATTTTCAGGGAACAGATGTGGTCTTCAAAATGCCCCGGCCTCAGTTTAGGAATGGATTAGTGCAGAATGCAGATGATTCCTAAATGAATAATGGATTGTAGTGTGCAGAGTAAATTTGTAGATCCTCAGAAATGTGATGGATATCAGTGTAAATGAAGTTTTCAGGTTTCATCAGTTTGGAAATGATCTTCAATCAAACATCAGAAAGCAGAAAGTTTTTTTGGACAACGATATGGTCTGACAGAGGACAGGGCAGAGTTTATAGGTACTCAGCCTTAATTTGGAAATGGATTTTCAGTTCTTTGATCATATATCAGAGTGCAGATAGCTTTCCTGGAAAATGGACGTGGTCCTCAGGATGATGAATATCTGCACAAATGTAATTCGATCTTTATTGGATGTGGTTGCCGTCTGTCTGGAAACAAATCCTCAGTTCCTTGATTTGAAGATGGTCTTCATTAAGCACTGGGATGCTTTCCAAAAGAAGAACAAAAATATGTTTGGGGCTTATCGTGAATGTAGCTCCAGCCCCGCAATGGTGATTCCTTGCAAAGAAAGAGTGGTCCACAAGGCCTGACCTCACTCCTCTTTTACATTCAAGCTCAATCTTGCTCCTGTGCCATCCAAGGCTCTCTATGCTTTCTTGCAACAGTCTAAACTCCCTCAGGTCGAGCTGTGAATTATGCGTCTGTCTATGTATTCCATAAATACACCGTGTGTGGCACTGTTGGTGTGTTTGTGTGATGATTAGCAGCCGTGTGGCTCAGTTACAGTGTGACTGCTTATGATAAAGCCAGTCTGTGTGGTAAGACCTGCTCTGTGGGTGGTATCTCCCCTCTCACTTTCTCTCTTGCTCTCTCACTAACCTTATTGTCCTCTCCACTCCACCCCGTGCCTTTGCTTGCCCAGCTGCTTTTTTAAGGCCAGTTTATGTTCCCGTAATTCCTTGAATGATGGTGATGATTTATTCCTCCAGACGGGATCCTTCCAAGCTTCGTTCATCCAGCTGCCTCAGCCTCAGTCCTGGTGCTGTCCACAGCAGAATGCTCTGTGTTATGAAGGCTCCCTTTGGCGCGCTGCTGTTTTTTTGTAGCCTCCTTGGCGGCCAGAACCCTCCTCCTCACTCCGTCAGTCCACTCCTCCCTCTGTCGTCTATCTGCTTCTGAATCTAGAGCTGTCACTTTGTCTCTCCGCAGCCCCCCTGCTCCCTTGTCTGACCCCTGTCTCTCGTTCTTTCTGTCTGAGCATTCCCAGGTCTCCCTCTCTTGGGTGTCTTATGCTTCATTCCTCTGTTTCTGCAAGCCTTTTTTGCCTCTCATGTACTGGCTGCTGGGTCCTAGTGCCTATTGTTTGGCTTAAGTCTCAAAGTTGCAGAGAAAATCTGCTATATTTGCTATTGAAAGGTAAAAGATATGCAAGTCTGTACATTGTCAGATACGGTGCCTCCCAATGCTTCACAAGGGCATGAACAACAGAGCAAAGATTGGAAGCCAAGGGCTTTAGTTTTAAATCAGTCAGCTTCATTTATTTACACTAGGCTCAAGTCTGTACATTGTTGGAGATTTTGCCTCCAGATGCAACAAATTGCCAAAGAAAGTCACTTGTTAGGCATAATAATACTAAAAGAAAATCTCCACCATACCAGACAGCAAGCATATATCGGTCCATTGGCCATTAAGGTCAGCACCCCACTGACTGTTGGCCACTGCTTGTTCACCCTTGGACCACCCAGGTTACTGTCTTGCGTACAAGGTTTAACTAGTTTTCGATTTTCTCAAACAGACCTTTAACACCCACAGTCTTTTATTTTGGAAAATAAACTAATGCAAATATCACGAACAATTGAGAGAAAAAAAATAATGACTTGGCCCGAGATAAAATGACTTAATTGAAAATAAAAAATTCAGAAAAATACTCACTAAACTGATTTACAAAGGAAAATGAAATAAAGAAATTAAGGAAAAATCATTCATTTGGACTGTGAGTTTAAAATGAGTGATGAAATGTCATATTTTGTTTAACAGTCTGCTTAACTGCCAATGGGCCAGCAAGAAAACACTGTGCAAAATATCACAGGTCATTTTGGGCAGTAAATAAAATGGCTACAGTTGTGTGTTGATATCCTGACATCTGGTTCCTATCGTGGGGATTCACTGTAAAGAAATCAGAGTTGGTTAGTTTCACTACAGTGAACCATTTCACATCACTCCAAACCACTTTGCTTCATCTCATAGACTGAACGATGCAGAAGCCTTGCAGCAAAACTGATGAAATTCCTCTTGAACTACTTTCCTTTAACTTTCCTTTAACTGGTTACTATCCTAAATTTCTAAGCAATGGGTGTGGCAGAAATGTGCATGTCAGATATGCTGGACCTCACTGTTCTGGATGATGACATTTATAAGCGAAATTGCAAGCTTTCCACCCAGCCCACCACACCTCTTCCTTTATCAGTCTTTCCTTCTTGCCTTTTACCGCCTCTCCTCAGCTGAACGAATAGCTTGAGAATGGCACCTGGTTAGCTCTGTCTTACATAACGTCTCACCAGCGATGCATTTACTCTTGCAATGTATGTCCACATTGCTCGGTAAAATGGATCCGCATGTGGAATATCGGAGCTTTCTTAGAGCCACTGTGTTTTCTATCACTGTATAAAAGAAGCTCCATGCTGGCTTTATTGTTGGATGCACTGCGACAGTTTCTGAGCAAGTATGTGCACAGAAATGTTCACAAGTCACTTCAAGTCTTGGGTTTTTAGTACAGAACAGTAGTTTTGTCTCATTATTAGCTTTGGAAAAGAGGAAACCGCATCTAAAGACCTGCCAGGCTTGACACGGCTTCAAATAATCAGCCTTTCGTTATTGAAAAAGCTTCAATGTGAAGGACAGAGGTGAGAAAGATAAATGTGGTGTTTAAAGGAAAAATAGCTTGAAACGGTTGGTTCGTCTGTAGTTTGAACAGTATGTTAACTAGCTAGCATAATAGTTAATCCAGCTGAAGTTTTAGCACATTTTAAAGGGATGTGATCTGCAGTTTACTAAAACTTCAGCTACATTCGCTGACAAGTTCAGCTAAATTAGTCATTGCACTAGCTGGCACACCAGAACCAACTATTTCAAGTTGTTTTATTTATTGTCTTTTGAGCACTTTTGTGTTCAACTCTTTCATGCTGAGGCAAAAATCAGCTGTCTTTAATAACTTGATTTCTCAGTGTTGTTGATGCATACACTCACCAGCCACTTTATTAGGCACACCTGTTCTATTGCTTGTTAACACAAACAGCTAATCAGCCAATCACACGGCCACAACTCAATGCATTTAGGCATGTAGAGGTGGTCAAGACAACCTGCTGAAGTGCAGACCGAGCATCAGAACGGGGAAGAAAGGGGATTTAAGGGGCTTTGAACGTGGCGTGGTTGTTGGTGCCAGACGGGCTGGTCTGAGTATTTCAGAAACTGCTGATCTACTGGGATTTTCACACACAACCATCTCTAGGGTTTACAGAGAACGGTCCGAAAAAGAGGAAATATCCAGAGAGCGGTCAGTTGTGTGGACGAAAATGCCTTGTTGATGTGAGAGGTCAGAGGAGAATGGGCAGACTGGTTCAAGATGATAGAAAGGCAGCAGGAACTCAAATAACCACTTGTTACAACCAAGGAATGCAGAACACCGTCTCTGAATCCACAACACGTCGAACCTTGAAGAAGAAGGGCTACAGCAAAAGGGGGTCCAACCTTCTACTTACAAGGCGTACCTAATAAAGTGGCCGGCGAGTGTCTGTTACCATAAGTTAACAATACAAAAGTATTTCTTTCTTTCATCACAGGCTACAGTAAATGCATGAATAGGAATACCTCCCACTTCAGTGGCCTTTCCTTATTACTCTGATGCATTCACTAATATGGCTCGCATCGTTGTCCTACATGGCTTCAAATAACGAGCCTTTCCTTATAGAAGAAGCTTCAAGACGAAAGTTGAAATGGTTGGCTATGGTTTGGATAGCTTAGTGTGCTAGCTAGTTCAGTTAGCTGGATTTTTTGTAAATCAGATCCCTTTAAAACGTACTAGAACTTCAACTGGATTAGCTGTTATGCTAGCTAGCATACTTTCTACACAAACCTCAGACTAACCAACTTTTATCAAGCTATGTGGTGCTTTTCCTTTAAACGCTGCAGTTCCTGCATGTACCAGCTCCCTGACAGCTAATCCCATTGAAGTTTTAGCACATTTTAAAGGGATGTGATCTACAGTTTACTAAAACTTCAGCTACATTCGCTGACAACTTCAGCTAGGTCAGCTACTGTACCAGCTAGCACACTAAGCTATCCACACCAGAGCCAAACATTTCAAGCTGTATTGTTTCTTTCCCTTAAACGCCGTATTTACTGCATGTAGCACTTCATTTCTTCAGACTGCAGCCTTTTCTATTATACAACTCTTGTTTTTTAAAGCCATATAGGACAACGATGCGAGCTGTATAAGTGATTTCATTAGAGTTATAAGGAAAGGCCACTGAAGTGGGAAGTATTGCTATTCATTATAATTTACTGTAGTTTGTGTTTATACATCGATACGTATTACATATTGCGCTGCCACCTTGTTTTAGTTTATACATCAATACATATTGCATATTGCACTACTATGTGTTTATGCGCACATACATATCGCACAACTATTAACGTATGTTTTCATTTACAGTGTTTAGTCACCTGGTTCATTCAATGGACGTGACATGCACCACTGCATCATCACCCGCACAATATTTGTGCGATTTTACTTACTTTCTTTTTGTACTGCACATTTATGTTTTATGGTTGGTTTAGTATATTTTGTTATATACCCGCCCTGCAATGGACTGGCAACCTGTCCAGGGTGTATCTTGCTTTCCACCCAATGACCGCTGGGATAGTACCCCCCTGCGACCCTGAGGGAGAAGCAGCTTAGAAAATGTGTGTGTGTGTGTGTGTGTGTATGCAAATGTGTCTGTCTGTCTGTCTGTCTGTCTGCCCTGTGAAGGACTGGCGACCTGTGCAGGGTGTATCCTGCCTTCCGCCACTGGGATAGGCTCCAGCACCCCTCGCAACCCAGAAGGAGAAGTCGCTTAGAAGTTGTGTGTGTGTGTGTGTGTCTGTGTGTGTGTGTCTGTGTGTGTGTGTGTGTGTGTGTGTGTGTGTGTGTGTGTGTGTTATATACCCTTACTTCTTCTATTTATGCATCTGTGTAATGGCATACAGATTTTGCTCTTTACTATGTGCTGCTGTAATAGACCCTCTGGGAATAATAATGTGATCTATCTATCTATCTATCTATCTATCTATCTATCTATCTATCTATCTATCTATCTATCTATCTATGTATCAAAGAAAAAAATGCATTCACATTCTTTATTTATGATAATAAATGTGTCGAAGAAATTGAGAATTCAGATTATTAAAGACAGCTGCTTCTTACCTCAGCATTAAAGAGTTAAACACAAAACTCCTCAAAAACCAGGGAGTCTAATTACATAATTAAGTCAAGCAAAAAAAAATATATAAAAAATGCAAGTCGACACTGGCACCATCTCATGGCCAATTTGTGTAAAAACAAACACTGGACATTTCCAGACTCTGCCTGCACTGCTGTTGTGTAATGAATATGCAGCACCGCCCCAGGAGAACCATTTACCCATGAAATTATGGTTTTGATATATTTAGTATGTTGACTTTTGGAGTTTGGACTGTGGTCTCAGCTCACCCAGTGGACATGCTGTACAGCAGGTGGTGCTGATGAGAAACCGTGCCTATAGGTATCACTCCGTTTTCAAATGCTCTGCTAAAGACTGGAAAATTGACCACTTTTCTGGCCAGTGAATGTGCAAGTGCTTGCTGCCGCTGCTGCTGATGTCATTTTTATTTTTCTACCTAATGTTAACACACCAGTCGTCCTTTATGATGAATGGACTAAAAGAAATGCTCCAAAATCAGCCCCAACAACCTTATATAATATTACATTTTTCAGCATTTTGTGTGTCACGCTTCACCTTTATTACAGCATCCATTCTTTTCAGGAGACTCACTTTCAGCTCCTCAAAGAATCTGCAGACACGCCTCCAAAGTTCAGTCTTAGAAGCTGGTTAGATTTTCTGAAGTAATCAAACACGTTCAGTGGTGTTGAGGTCTGGACTCTGGGGCGGTCAGTCCATTGCTTCTTTGTTTGATGTGTCCATCTTCTTTTTTTGGAAACTTCTGTTTTTCACTTCTTTCCTTAGAAACGTCTTCTTTAGCCATTTTAGATGGTCATCAGAGAGAAATCTGGAGGCAGCTTAGGTGAGTGTGGGTATCTGCTTGGGTGAATGTTAGAGTCTCTTTGAAGGGGAACTTAATGTCAGTGAGTAATCCGGTAACAGATCAGTGGCTGTAGATGCACAATAGCGAAGAGAAGACAAATTAAATACTGATCGATTTGATATTATACTTACTTAGTGTTTCATGTAAGATGAGGCTTTTTCATCTTTTTTCAGGAAATGTTGAAATCGAGGCCTATATATATTCAACTGGACATATTTTATGTATTTTATAAACAAACTGAATTTAATCCCTGTGTGATGTTGACGTGTGTTACTCAGTGGTCTGATGGACCCACCACATTATTGTTTTTAAATCAATACAGCCATAGCAATTTATGTAAAAATACCAGATGCTTAAAATATCAGAAGTGGCCAGTGTAGGACTCTGCTTTAGCAGCTGTAGCCAGTCAGCAGCCTGTCCATGTTGTCTACCCTCATACACACACACACACACACACACACACACACACTAACAGCAGGCCATGTAGGAGAACAGAGTGAAGGAAACAGCACCTCCACACTTTTACTCCCTGTGGGTTCAGCCCAACACCACATGTAATATAAATTGGGGGTAAACGGTCTGATGTCACTGAAAATGCATTATTTTATATGTTCTTCACAGAAAATGAGCCAAGGACAAGGAATCACAGGTTGAAATGATAATAAATCACATCTTTTTTTTTTCTTTTGGTAAACACTGAATGCTTAAGACATGTCCATTTCACATCTTTGCTACTTGTAGATTATTTTGTGTACTCTGTATTTGAACTATTTTAATAAAATACATAGCACATCTATATTTTATTGCCATTATTTATGTTTATTTAAGTTAACCTGCACTATGTGAAATTCTTTGTTCATACCATGCTTGGCAAAAATAAAAATATTGTGATTCTATGAGATGCCTTCTGCCCGGTGACCGCTGGGATAGGCTCCAGAACCCCCCCCAAACCCCACCCCCACCCCCCCAAACCCCACCCCCACCCCTCCAAGGCCGCGACCCTGAGGGAGAAGCGGCTTAGAAGATGTGTGTGTGTGTATGTGTGTTTCTATAAGATATAAGCATAAGTTACCAAAATCCTGCTGTAAATGTTCTTGTGATTGCAGGTAGAGAATAGAGGCAGCAGGAAACCACAGGCTGCATTAATGCGGGATAAGAGGATTGGCTCAGGCTCTGTGTACATTTGTCAGGAGCAGCAGATCAGACTTAAGACACTCCACTGCGGCTCCCACACTGTATGTGTCTAATGGACAGCAGAGGATCACTTACTTAACATCCACGTAACACGACAGACAGCAGAATAATGTTCCACAGGTTAGATCCCATTTAAACTCATGGGAGAAACACCTGAAGTTGAAGACAGAGGTCTGGCCTTGCTCTGTTGGAGGTGAAGGTAAAACTAGTTTAGCATGCCTGCACTTGGTGTCCATCTATTCAGACTGCTTTCTTTGTCTTAAAGGACAAAATAGCACATTAGAGGTTCCTTTATTGTCAGTAGTAAACATGGCAGAGGAGGACGCTTCACCTTTGCAGCATTTCGTGGTGGCGAAGAGGACGATCAGCACCGTGTTTGACCAGCTGCTGGAGTTTGTTAAAGAGGGATCAGAGTTTGTGGAGGGTGAGTTAACACGACTGACTGTTCAGTAGAGCAGGACCAGTAATTGTTTTTATAACAAAATCGCAAATACGAAGAGTGCAATTTTCCAAACGCAAAGGCTGCAATTTTAATTCTGTCCTACATTAAAATATTGTGGTTACATCAAAATATTAAAATATGCGGGGAAATTTAATCTAATAAAACAAAGCTTGTGAACTGGCAATCTGAGCACTACATTTAGTGTTCAGGCCTCACGCCAGAAAAAATCAGGATGATACCTGGGGTTAATTTACAGAAAATAATCACATTTATGAATTATGTGTAATATTTATTGAGTGAAATCAGTGTCACTAGATCCTGAACCTAAATTCATGACATTTGGAAAAAAAATGCCTAATTTTGATCATTTTCACTGCAAATGTTAGATATCGGAATATACTGAGTCTGAGTTTACCTTTTTAAAAGGCTGAAAATTCAGGTCGAAAAGTGTTCAGGAGGGAACTCAAAAGTGGAACTTTAAAGTGGAACTTTAAACCTGGTTGACTTAAACTTAAGTACATTGAACTTCTAACATTAAGTTAACAGAGTAATAATTAGTATTTTACTATACCAAATTAGTTCACTTAATTTTTAGTTAAAAAGTTGCATATTTTTTCAGTGTTTCAATACTTGTTATCACATTCCAGTTAATAACTTAATAAGAATTATTAAGTTATTATTATTAATTATTGGTCACACCAAAGTCTCTAACAGAGCAATATTAATTTCACAGGATGCATTTTAAACATGGATCTCTCCCAGACTTTTATTTTGAAAGCGAGCGGCGCTGTAAATCAAGCTAATATGAAACAGATGAATAAAAACTTCACATAAACAGAGCAGACTCGGTTTACATTCAGGAACAGCTCTGTAAGACTTATATTTTATTTATCGAGGTTATATTTCAAGCGGTTTTGGGCGTTTTTGAACTGTTTTTAGTGGCTAGTTTCTCTTTTTCCCTCAGTAACGTTAGCAGTAGCCTTAACTGGCGTAGTTAGCGAGCTGGCTAGGCTAGCTGGCTGTGTCTAACAGCAGGAGGAACTTTAGCGACAGACGGTTTAAATATTGTTTACCGGCTGTTTCTAAATAAAACAGTGAAAAGCAGAGTTTTCTTTCTCCTGTGCTTTCCAGTCGACACAGAGTTGTATCGGTTTTTAGAGAGGAAGCTGGTGAAGTTAGCAGGAAAACTGTCCCTCACAAACGGTTAACCTGGAGGTCCCTGCAGAATCTTTGAGAGGGAGCTTCAGCATCAGCCAGGGAACTCAAAATCATTGTGAAGGCATGAAGGGTGTTGGAAAGGAGTGGAAAATCACTGTGAGGGATTAGAAAAATATGCCAACAAATGCAAAATTATTGTGAGGGAATAGAAAAACATTGAGAGGGAACGCAAAATTATTGTGAGGGAATAGAAAAATATTGAGAGGGAACGCAAAATTATTGTGAGGGAATAGAAAAACATTGAGAGGGAATGCAAAATTATTGCGAGGGAATAGAAAAATATTGAGAGGGAACGCAAAATTATTGTGAGGGAATAGAAAAATATTGCGAGGGAACGCAAAATTATTGCGAGGGAATAGAAAAGTATTTAGAGGGAACGCAAAATTATTGCGAGGGAATAGAAAAGTATTGAGAGGGAACACAAAATTATTGTGAGGGAATAGAAAAACATTGAGAGGGAACGCAAAATTATTGTGAGGGAATAGAAAAATATTGAGAGGGAACGCAAAATTATTGTGAGGGAATAGAAAAATATTGAGAGGGAATGCAAAATTATTGTGAGGGAATAGAAAAATATTGAGAGGGAACGCAAAATTATTGTGAGGGAATAGAAAAATATTGCGAGGGAACGCAAAATTATTGCGAGGGAATAGAAAAGTATTTAGAGGGAACGCAAAATTATTGCGAGGGAATAGAAAAGTATTGAGAGGGAACACAAAATTATTGTGAGGGAATAGAAAAACATTGAGAGGGAACGCAAAATTATTGCGAGGGAATAGAAAAGTATTTAGAGGGAACGCAAAATTATTGCGAGGGAATAGAAAAGTATTTAGAGGTAACGCAAAATTATTGCGAGGGAATAGAAAAGTATTTAGAGGGAACGCAAAATTATTGCGAGGGAATAGAAAAATATTGAGAGGGAACGCAAAATTATTGTGAGGGAATAGAAAAGTATTGAGAGGGAACGCAAAATTATTATATTTCAAGCGTTTTGGGCGTTTTTGAACTGTTTTTAGTGGCTAGTTTCTCTTTTTCCCTCAGTAACGTTAGCAGTAGCCTTAACTGGCGTAGTTAGCGAGCTGGCTAGGCTAGCTGGCTGTGTCTAACAGCAGGAGGAACTTTAGCGACAGACGGTTTAAATATTGTTTACCGGCTGTTTCTAAATAAAACAGTGAAAAGCAGAGTTTTCTTTCTCCTGTGCTTTCCAGTCGACACAGAGTTGTATCGGTTTTTAGAGAGGAAGCTGGTGAAGTTAGCAGGAAAACTGTCCCTCACAAACGGTTAACCTGGAGGTCCCTGCAGAATCTTTGAGAGGGAGCTTCAGCATCAGCCAGGGAACTCAAAATCATTGTGAAGGCATGAAGGGTGTTGGAAAGGAGTGGAAAATCACTGTGAGGGATTAGAAAAATATGCCAACAAATGCAAAATTATTGTGAGGGAATAGAAAAACATTGAGAGGGAACGCAAAATTATTGTGAGGGAATAGAAAAATATTGAGAGGGAACGCAAAATTATTGTGAGGGAATAGAAAAATATTGAGAGGGAATGCAAAATTATTGTGAGGGAATAGAAAAATATTCAGAGGGAACGCAAAATTATTGTGAGGGAATAGAAAAATATTGCGAGGGAACGCAAAATTATTGCGAGGGAATAGAAAAGTATTTAGAGGGAACGCAAAATTATTGCGAGGGAATAGAAAAATATTGAGAGGGAACGCAAAATTATTGTGAGGGAATAGAAAAGTATTGAGAGGGAACGCAAAATTATTGTGAGGGAATAGAAAAATATTGAGAGGGAACGCAAAATTTGTGTGAGGGAATAGAAAAATATTGAGAGGGAACGCAAAATTATTGTGAGGGAATAGAAAAATATTGAAAGGGAACGCAAAATTATTGCGAGGGAATAGAAAAGTATTTAGAGGGAACGCAAAATTATTGCGAGGGAATAGAAAAATATTGCAAGGGAATAGAAAAGTATTGAGAGGGAACGCAAAATTATTGCGAGGGAATAGAAAAGTATTGAGAGGGAACGCAAAATTATTGCGAGGGAATAGAAAAGTATTGAGAGGGAACGCAAAATTATTGCGAGGGAATAGAAAAGTATTGAGAGGGAACACAAAATTATTGCGAGGGAATAGAAAAGTATTGAGAGGGAACGCAAAATTATTGCGAGGGAATAGAAAAGTATTGAGAGGGAACACAAAATTATTGCGAGGGAATAGAAAAATATTGCAAGAAAATGCAAAACTGTCGCGAGGGTTAGAAAAAATATTGAGAGGGAACGCCAAAGTGTTGCGAGGGAAAGGAAAGTTGTTGCGAGGGAGCATAATGCCATTAAGCTATTTTTAAAATTATTATTATCTTTACTGCAGCCCCTTAGGGGCCCCGTACCTTTTTCCTACAGGTAATGAGTAAAGTAGTCTTATTACCGATTAAGAGAAGTAATTAGTCTCTTATCACGCGCTGCTTCTTCGAGTAACTACCCCGAGACTGACAAGACTTCCTACCATCCACCTTTCACAATGATCCAGGAAACTCTGCACTGTTAACTGAACTCAGTACACTCACTTTGTTCAAATCTGTCCAAGTTGAGTTCATTCGACCCCTTTGGGAGTTTTTACATGTCTTTGTGTTTGTGTGTTCAGAGACATGGAGGAGTGTGGATCTGGAGCATGTGGCGGAGGAGGAGCAGTGCGCGCAGATCCAGGCCTTCTCCAGGAAACTGGCGGCTATTAAAGAGGTCCTGGCCCGCAGACACATGAAGGTGGCCTTCTTCGGCAGGTACTATGAAAAAAAAAGAGGCCTGGCGATGATGGATCTGTTTAGGCTGAGGGCTTTTGGGTTTGTAAACAGGCCAGGAGAGCAGGAGAGGTCATTAACATGTTTGCACCATGAGTGTGCTGCCAAAAGCAACGGGACACACAGCGAGAAAGGGTTTATTTTGTTTAGAGAGGTGGACACATAGACGTCCTTGAGTGAGCAAGCAAGTCTGAGTTAATGAAGGAAAACTTTAATGCCATTATTCTTTCCTACACTTCAGCGTGACAGGCTTCTCAGGGCACTGAAGTTAATTTAACACGCAGGCTTACTGTTCAGCTTCTAATATTAAAGGAATACAACCCAATTTCTGGTCAAATTAGATGTTGTCTTGGTATTCTGAGTGAAAATAGGTGAACATATCCAAACATAGAATGCGCTGCTGCACATTATAATGCACAATTACTGCTTATTTACTGAATTGAACAAGTTGGCGAAACATAAAACATTTTATATTTTATGTTTTAATATTAAATATAAACAGAAATTGTGCAGTAAAGTTAGCAGAAAAGTACCACATTAAACCTTTTTCCTCCTAGAGTATGTGTTCCTATTTTCAACTCACAAAACATGTAATTTGATGTGTGCGAACTTTTGAATACAACTGTATTCACATTTTTATTATTCTGTTTAGGGCTGCCAGATGTGTTAGTTCTGTAGCTTATTAAAACTAATCAAATTAAATCTAAGTTAATTTTTTAAATGTTATGTTTAAAGCATTTTCCTAGTTTGATTTGTGGCTTTTATGGCTTTTAAAGCAAAACGTTTGGCAGATTGCGCTGGACTGTGCTCACAGGAGAACTGTGAATAGATCAGTGAGCAGCAAGCTAACAAAGGCAACAGCAAAGTGGAGCTCCAGGTCTTCCTAAGGGAGTAACAAGAATCCACAAGCTGTACAAATGAGAGCAAGATGCTACAGTCATGGAGGAACCGAACCATTGGCTGTATATGTGATACGTGTATACGCCGATCAGTTACAGACTGTAGTCCATCTGTTTCTCTGTTACTTTGTTAGCCCCCTTTTACCCTGTTCTTCAGTGGTCAGGACCCCCATGGACCCTCACAGAGCAGGTACTATTTGGGTGGTGGATCATTCTCAGCACTGCAGTAGCACTGATGTGGTGATGGTGTGTTAGTGTGTGTTGTGCTGGTCTGAGTGGATCAGACACAGCAGGAGTTTTTAAACACTGTGTCCACTCACTGTCCATTCAATTAGGCACTCCTACCTTGTCAGTCCACCTTGTAGATGTGAAGTCAGAGATGACAGTTCATCTGTTGCTGCACAGTTTGTGTTGGTCATCCTCTAGTCCTTCATCAGTGGTCACAGGATGCTGCCCACAGGACGCTGTTGGCTGGATAGTTGGTTGGTGGACTATTTTCAGTCCAGCAGTGACACTGAGGTGTTTACAGGCCTGTTATATAATGCTGTTGTCTATGGTAGCTGACTCTGTGAAACAGATGTGACAGATAGATTTTAGCTTGGAAAATGCTGGCGTATTCCTTAAAGACGTATTTTGAAACTTTTATGTAAGTGCACTATATTTCCAGAAGTATTCACTCACCCATCCAAATCATTGAATTCAGGTGTTCTAATCGCTTTCATGGCCATAGGTGTATAAAACCAAGCACCTAGGCCTGCAGACTGCTTCTATCAACATTACTGAAAGAATGGTCGCTCTCAGGAGCTCAGTGAATTCCAGCATGGTACCGTGATCGGACGCCACCTGTGCAGCAAGTCCATTTGTGAAATTTCCAAAATATTCCACAGTCAACTGTCAGTGGTATTACAACAAAGTGGAAGTGATTGGGAACGACAGCAACTCAGCCACGAAGTGGTCGGCCATATAAAATGACAGAGCGGGGTTAGCGGATGCTGAGGGGCGTAGTCCACAGAGGTCACCAACTTTCTGCAGAGTCAATCACTACAGACCTCCAAACTTCATGTAGCCTTCAGATCAGCTCAAGAACAGCGTAGAGAGCTTCATGGAATGGGTTTCCATGGCCGAGCAACTGCATCCAAGCCTTACATCACCAAGCGCAATGCAAAGCGTGGAATGCAGTGGAGTAAAGCGCCGCCACTGGACTCTAGAGCAGTGGAGACGTGTTCTCTGGAGTGACGAATCACGCTTCTCCGTCTGGAAATCTGATGGATAACTCTGAGTTTGCCGGTTGCCAGGAGAACGGTACTTGTCTGACTGCATTGTGCCGAGTGTAAAGTTTGGTGGAGGGGGGATCATGGTGTGGGGTTGTTTTTCAGGAGTTGGGCTCGGCCCCTTAGTTCCAGTGAAAGGAACTCTTAAAGCTTCAGCACCAAGAGATTTTGGACAATTTCATGCTCCCAACTTTGTGGAAGCATTTCGGGGACGGCCCTTTCCTGTTCCAACATGACTGTGCACCAATGTACAAAGCAGGTCCATAAAGCCATGGATGAGCGAGTTTGGTGTGGAAGAACTTGACTGGCCTGCACAGAGTCCTGACCTCAACCTTTGGGATGAGAGTGGAGACTGTGAGCCAGGCCTTCTCGTCCATTATCAGTGTCTGAACTCACAAATGCACTTCTGGAAGAACGGTCAAAAATTCCCATAAACACACTCCTAACCCTTGTGGAAAGCCTTCCCAGAAGAGTTGAAGATGTTATAGCTGCAAAGGGTGGGCCAACATCTTATTGAACCCTGTGGATTAAGAATGGGAGGTCACTCAGGCAGACAAGCGAATACTTTTGGAAATATAGTGTATATGCAAGTTATGTAGTAGAATACAACTTTGGAACCAAAATATAAGATAGAGAGGTTAATTTTGCAGGATTTTGAAAACATTCAGGCCGTTTCTGATGATTATATGTTGTTTCTCAGGACGAGTAATGGGAAGAGTACAGTAATTAATGCCATGCTGAGGGAACGTGTGCTGCCCAGTGGGATTGGCCACACCACCAACTGCTTCATCAGCGTAGAGGGAACGGATGGAGAACACGCCTACCTCACAACCGAGGACTCAGAGGAGAGGAAAAGTATAAAGGTAAAATACAACCTTATAACACAAACTGCTTTCCAAACCATGGTGTCCTTGTACTAGTTGTGAGTACTGGATGATTTTGGAGTTTTTTTGGTATTATTTATTTATTTAGGAATTTATTTGTAAGCACATTTTAAAAATTGAATAACAAATTATCACTCACTACAACAATGACAAATTAAATAGTCTATGCCAAAGTGTTGTACAACAAAATAAAATTGTACTGTAGAAAATAGAAGAAAGAAAACAAAGACCCATTCGCTGAAATTACACTAAAAGACAAAAATTATGTTCACTGAATTATTTTAGTATTACTGGGACAGTTCCCTGACCGTGGCTTAAAGGATTACTCTATTGATTTTCATTCAGCATACAACTGATTACCACACAGTAACTTTGATGTGTTTCTTTGTACTCACCAAAAGGACCGAAAACCGGTTGACTCAAAGCACTCTTATAATAGAAGTCAGTGGGATCAAGTCAGACGGTCTTGCTTTTAAAGGGGAATTCTAGGGAATTATACAGAAATTTGAATCAGATGATCACGAGCACATCAAAGTAGGATTCAAAGAGAACTCAGTCAGAACTGAGGACGTGTTTTCTGAGGATGTGGGTGAATTAAGTACTTTTGTCATCGTATCTTTGTCAGTATAATATTGATTTTGCATTTGAGGCATTAACTTCAAGCCAGACCTTCTTTTTGAAGCCAGCCCATATGATGTTAATATGCAAATATGTGTGACGTGCATGAAAACCTTCCAATCCAGCGCCTTAACTTGTGATTGTTTCCGGTTTTACAGGTGACTTTGAGCAGTGAACGCTCACCATATTTTACCGTTTTTATTCTTCTGACTCAAAGTGCTGCCTTCAGTTTTTATACATTTATGGCATATGGCAGACGTTCTTATCCAGAGCGACTTACAAGTTGATCATTTTACACAGGTAGGGCGAAGGTGGTGTTAGGAGTCTTGCCCAGGACTCTTATTGGTATAGTGTAGGGTGCTCACCCAGGCGGCAGTTACCCACTACACTAACCAACCAAAAAAACTACTTCAAAAACAACTCAGTGCAGCTTTAAGTAAATTTGTGTAATTAATTAATTTCTTGTTTGAAATTTAGTCAACATTTGTTGTTTTTAAATGTACTGTGTAGATGAATTTGACTCCTTTTCTCTGCATGGGAGTCTCCTCTCAATCTCATTCTCTGTCTCTTTTTCCTGCAGACAGTTAATCAGCTGGCTCATGCTCTGCACATGGACAGAAATCTGGACTCTGGCTGTTTAGTGCGAGTTTTCTGGCCCAAGACCAAATGTGCCCTGCTGAGGGACGACCTGGTGTTGATGGACAGGTACAGGCACTACAGACAGACTGTCCATACTGAGGAAAAGAAATGTCCTCTAGTGAGTTTTTGGCCCTTGGTCAGCAGGCCTGGCTCTCAGGATAAAGCCTGGCGTGCTCTGGCAGCCCTTGGCAGACACACAGACGTCTAAAAGGCTTAATATGTTGTACAAGAGATTAAACTGATGTGCTGGTGTAGCTAATGAACTGACTCTGTTTGTCAGAGCTGCCTCTACACTCCGCAGAGGGAATTCTCTCTTGTTTATTAACTCTTTAAATGGCCAGGACCTGCCAGCAGGTCCAGACTTTCTGTTACACACTTGTATAACCTAAGAATAACTCAGCTAGTTTGCACTGTAGCCCTTGTAGTTACTGAATTTTAAGCCTGAGGATATAATAGGGCGTGTTAGGATGTACTGTCTGGGATTTTAAAGGGTTCATTAAGAATGCTCATGTACTTTATTGAACATATTCTTGAGTTTTTGCTCACCACAAAAAGCTCACTCTGATATTATGCAGTTTATTGTCCCTTCAATCATCACCATCTTCATTATAGTATGCAGCCCAAACAGAACAGTGTGTCCTCTTAGACTTATAGCCTTACAAATAAAGGTTCCTAAATGGTCCTTGGCTTGG
This sequence comes from Pygocentrus nattereri, assembly GCF_015220715.1. NCBI lineage: Eukaryota > Metazoa > Chordata > Actinopteri > Characiformes > Serrasalmidae > Pygocentrus > Pygocentrus nattereri. Next base: position 6,287,666 of record NC_051229.1, read on the forward strand.
ACATACAGTTCAAGAAACTTTTTCAGTTTGCTTAGGACCCTTGTAATATGTGGCGATTAAGAAATATGTTTTTTAATAATAGATTATATAGAACCATCCATTTAATGGTTCTTTACAGAACCAAAAGTGGATGTTCTGTGGCATTGCTCCAAAGAGCCCTTTCTTGCACCTGTGCATAGAGAATGTAAACCGTATGTGAATGTAATTCATTATGTACGTAATTATGATATTAATCGTGTAATTGTAATTGTGTACTGTAGACTTCTGAGTGTTAAAAAGGTTCGGACGTTTATAATTACTTGATTAATGTGGTCACAGTGAGTATTTTTGTCATTTTATTCAAACATAATACAGTGTAGAAATGAATTTTTAGAAATTAAGTGAAATTTTATAAGCTAGAAGTGATTATATAAATGATTCTGTGGAAAGTTATTAAATGATAAGTAATATTGTTGTTGTCTACTTATGGCAATTTGTAAGTTATTTGTCTTGAGATTTGATCATCACCAATGAAATATAAGGCATACTGGATGTTTTATTGGATTTTAATAGAACTTCATTTTAAATTTACATTTTATGAGAACTTCATTTTATTCTGGATATTAACTTTAGTAGAGCTTTACTCTGGATACTAATTTTAGTAGAACTTTATTCTGAATATTAATAGAACTTTATTCTGGATATTAATTTTAGTAGAATTTTATTCTGGATATTAATTTTAGTAGAACTTTATTATGAATATTAAATAGAACTTTATTCTGCATATTAATTTTAGTAGACCTGCATTCAGGATATTAAATAGAATATTATACTTAATATTAATTTTTGTAAAACTTTATACTGGATATTAATTTTAGTAGAACATTATTCTGGATATTAATTTTAGTAGAACTTTATTATGGATATTAATTTTAGTAGAACTTTATTATGGATATTAATTTTTGTAAAACTTTATACTGGATATCAATTTTAGTAGAACATTATTCTGGATGTTATTTTTATAGGATCTTCATTCTGGATGATTCCTTAGTTGTTTACACCATTCTCCTAATCCTTTGAAACCTGTGCGGTGATAGAATACTTTTATACACATAATTGCAAGCCTTTTTTTAAAACAGTGATTCCACACATTTTAATGGTACTATATGTGTAAAGCTATAAGTCACTGTTCCTTCAGTCCAGGTACTGATGTCACCTCTGAGCTGGACAGCTGGATCGATAAGTTCTGCCTGGACGCTGATGTTTTTGTCCTGGTGGCCAACTCGGAGTCCACACTCATGAACACGGTGAGTGGACTCACCTAAAGCATTCTCAGAAAAACTCGATCACAAGCTTTATTATTGCTCCACAGTGAATCTCTGAAGATCTAGCAGTTTTAGTCCTGCATCTTTGCCTTTGATGTAAAATTCCACACTGATAGAGAGATTTATGACTGTAATCCTCACAAGTTCACTGCTATTGTTCATTCTACTTTTAAGGAAAAACATTTTTTCCACAAAGTCAGCGAGCGCATTTCAAAGCCCAACATTTTCATCCTGAACAACCGCTGGGACGTGTCTGAGGTTGAGCCCGAGTATCTGGACGATGTGAGTAAAAAGCTTGCCTTGATTGATTGCAGGCTGATGTTGTACTGGTAGTCCTTGAGGGAGTTAAAATAAATGTTGCAAATACCCTTAAAACAGGTGCTTTGAATTTAATTCAGATGTATCAGTTGATCACAATAAATCAACACAGTTGCTTTCAAATATTATTTTGCCGAGAGTTGTGTTGATGTCATTTTATTCATGTGCAACCAACTGATGTATTCGAATCATGTAAATTCAAAACATTATTTTTTCGTTTTGAGGATGCAAATAACTGACTTAACAATAAAAAAGAAAGATAAAATGTTTGACAGTTAACAACATTAATACAAGCCTCCAAGCCAACAGTGCACAAAGTCAGCTTCGTCAGTTTTTGTGCTCTTTAGCTCTAGAAACACCTGACCTTTCAGTTGTCCACCAATATTCTGCTGTTCACTGATACACATCACATATTGCAAGAGTAGAACCCCACATATCACTGTGTGGATTTCCCGAAAATTACATTTTTAAGCAAAAACTTGAGCTTTGTTTTCTTGTGGGCTTTCATGCTTTCTAGAGACAAACAGGTGGGTCTCAAGTTGAAAAAGGTTGAGAATCTCTGCCATATATGAACTAATTTTTTTGCCCGAAATAAAATTCCTAGGCTTCTTTTGAGAAAACAGAAATGGCTTGATGTATTTTTTTTATATTCAACTATTGTGTATTATGTATTTATTGTATTTTTAAAAATAAAAAACAACTTTTATGTTGCAATGAATGGGTTAATTTTTAGTACTAGTTTATTGAAGAATCGTGATTGAATCAAATCTCATCGAATCTAGGTGAAATATAAGATTTATTATGCAGTAAATCATTTTCAAAATAATTGTAATTTAATTGAAACTGAGTTGCATTTCTATCTGAGATTTCATGATGCAGTTAATTATTTAAAAAATATTTCATTTCAATAAAGCATTTCTTATTAATTGCTTCCTAACTGAACTGAATCAAATCATGGTGAAATTTGAGCTTTTATGATGCATTGAATCATTTCCAAAAGAACTGTAATTTACCTGAATCACGGTGAAGTTTGAGATTTCATGGTGGAATGAATCATTTCCAATGGAGGTGTATTTGAATAGAATTATGAAAAAACCCAGATCAAATCTTGATGAAATCATAAGAAAATTTACTGAATCATTTTTAAATGAATCACGCTCCTAACTGAATCATTGTGAGTCCAGAGGTTTTCACTGCAAGCTGCAGATGAACCGATTGCAAGTTCTTCTGTTGTGAGTCCATCATGTCTCTGTCCTCTATCTTCGGCTCTCAGGTGCGAAAGCAGCACATGGACCGCTGTGTCAGTTTCTTGGTTGACGAGCTGAAGGTGGTGGCTCCTGACCAGGCGTCTAACCGCATTTTCTTCATATCTGCCAAGGAGGCTCTGAGTGCCAGGATCCACCGGGCCCAGGGTATGCCAGAGACTGGTGGGTCCAGCATCTTCACTCTATAAAAAAACAGTCCTAAAAAACCTTTAATTGGTATACAAACTATATGTTCTGTGGAGGTTCTTTAACCTGTGGAAGTCTCTAGCTATAATAAAAGCAAGCTGTGTTTTGAAGACATTGTGTTTAAAGTGCACATTCTAAACTTGCAATCCATACCACATTTGATAAAGTTATCGTTGAGGGCACTGTTGTGTTTTGAAGAAAGAAAAAAATCCTTCAGGTCCATTTTTTGTCATCAGAGCAAGAAAAAAGTTTGAATTGGAGATTTCAGCCTGTCAAAGGCTGTGTTCACATTAAGCCACATTGCTCAATTCCCATTTTTTGAGAGATCATGTTGTTCTAACTTGATGGTTTGACTTGTGTAGGTAAGCAACTGAAATCTGTCATTAATGTGAACGTACATGTGTTCTAAGCAGAATGCACACATCCTAATCAGTAGCGTCACGTGAATGAACTACTTGTCATGAACAATAAACAAACTAACCAGCAGAGCAGGCCTTCGTGGGGAAGAGAATTTGCTTTGAACGGCTCTGACGAAGGCAAAAAGGGTCAGATGTGTTGCTTTTGCAGTGTTTACTGCAAAACTTCAGGTTAAGCAGTGCTGCTATCATAGTAACACTGAATTATCACACACATCACATTAATTTGACCGTTCCCATTAAGGTTGCAGGGCCACGGATATCTGTCCTACCTCTGTCCACACATGAAAGGTTACATTCACATTACTAGGCTAAAGTGGCACAAATCTGATTTTTTGCCTCAATGTGACACAGTTAAGATATTTTCAGCCAATCAGAACAGAGGTCATTTGCATCAGTCATAAAGTAGCATAAAACAGCTTGTAGAACTGGAAGCAGTAAAGAGAGGTTGGAAAATGATCATGAGAAGAAAATGAATTTGTGCATAAAACCAACACAGACATTGTAAGTGGATATTAAAAGGAGGGAAAAGTAAAAAGCAAAAAAGTTTTGGCCTGTTTTTGTCTCACTGGTCTGTTAAACTCTCACCTTTATACAATAGCTTCAAACTAGTTGCTGGATAATTTATAGTAGTTGGACTGAATAATGAGTCTTGAGATGAATTACCAAGTAATAAGCCTGCAGGTTAAGAGGCTAAAGCGCTTCTTTCTTCTTTCTTGACACTCCTCTGGAAGAGGGCTGGAGAAAGAAAGAAAAGATGAACTGAAAGAAAGTCATAAAACATTGTGGGACAGATGCTAATAAATAATATGTGAGCTCATCGAGGTCACAGCGTGACAGTGGTTTGAGGTATGATCCTTAATGTGTTACCTTTGAGGGGAAAAAGACACAAAAATGACACCTCATTGCCACATGCTTCATTTTTTGTTTTATATACTGGTTGGCTGTATTGTGGAGGTGAAATCGTGCATGTTCTTTTTGATTTTTTTTATATATATTTATAGGTGGTGCTTTGGCTGAAGGATTCCAGGAGAGACTGCAAGAGTTCCAAAGCTTCGAGAGAACATTTGAGGTGAGGCCGCCGGCTCCAGAATAATCATTGTCTGGACGAAGAGCGGCTGAAAACAATTAAGATTAAGGGGAGCTTGGAAAATCGTCATTTGGAAAAATGACTCCTAGCCCTCGTCTCTTTGTTATTTAGTCTAGGCGAGAAATGCGTGAAAGATTTTTTTCCTAGAAGTGGAGCTGTGATGTGATGACTGTCCCTTCCCTGCTAAAGCTGCGTAGCATTGGCTCCAACCTGCCGTGGCTGGCTCTCTGAAGTGTGAGATGCTTGGCCTTCCTCACAGATTCCACTCTGGCATTCCTGTAGTGCCACATCCCTCAGCTAAGTTAGTGTCTACCTTCTGCTCACCCTGGGCTAACAAGTAGACCTGTGTAGGTGAGCTCCTCAACCTCCTTTCCTTGTCTTTGTTGTGGGCTATGCAAACTTTTTTATGCCACAATTGCAGTTTCTCCGCATTCATGGACCTGATTCAAATGCAGGTTTTTGTTATTAAGTGAGCATTCCCTGCAAAATGTAATCCTCACTGTGCAGCCTAGAAGAGTTTAGCCTCAGGCCAAAAAAGCAGCGCTTATTGCTTAACCCTTGTGTGGTGTTGTGTGTGTTACTCAGTGGTCTGGTGGACCCATCTCTTTATTGTTGTTTTGTTTTTTTTATCAACACAGCCATAACTTCATGTAAAAATATCAGATGTTTAAAATATCATAAGTGGTCACCATAGGGTTTTCCTTTAGCAGCTGTAGCCAGTCAGCAGCCTGTCCATGTTGTCCACCCTCACACACACACACACACACACACACACACACACACACAGACATATACACACTAACAGCAGGCTATATAGGAGGTGAACAGAGAGAAGGACACAGCACCTCCACACTTTTACTACCCGCAGGTTTACCCCAACACCACATGTGCAATATAAATGTGTAGGGGGTGAACAGAGTGAAGACATTTTACAGAAAATGAGCCAAGGCCAAGGAATCTGAGGATGAAATAATAATAATTCACATTTTTTTCTTTTGGTAAACTTTGAGAATGGGTCCCACAGATCCCAACACCACACAAGGGCTAAATAGCAACCCAAAGGACTTTTTGGTTGCTTTTGTTTTTTTGGGGTTATAACTTTTATAACAGTATAACTGTTTAACTTTGGGTGCTTAGTTACAGAAGCCAGTTTATGCCAGGTAGAGGATCGCCTGTTTTTTTCTCCTCATTTTCTTTACTTGGTATATGGAAACAATTATTTATTTTCTCAAATGTCATTTTTTTAACATCAAAATTAATTATTTTCACAAAATTTTGCTTCATTAACTCAAACCGTATACTCATTTTCCCAAAAAATATACTAATGTCAAAGTAATTACTTATTTTATCATAATTTACATATTTTAACTTAAACAGTCACTCATTTTGTCAAATGTTCAGTTATTAAATATAGTACATTTCACTAAAGTAAGTCATTATGTTAGAGTGTTTCTGCATAGTCGAAGTCAAATTATCTCCATCTCGTCATTTATACAGTGGTGATTTCTCTGTGCGTGTAATGTTATTGTAGTGATTCTGCTATGATCAGAACATGTTTGGTGGTCCCTGCAGGAGTTTATCTCCCACTCATCCGTGAAGACCAAGTTTGAGCAGCACACAATCCGAGCCTGGCAAATCACAGAGTCAGTCAAGGCCATCATGGACGCCATCAATATCGCCTCCGCAGAAAAGAAGTGAGTTACTAACATAAATTGATCTGTTCTCGTCTCTGTTTTGCAACATTTAATTTGAGGAAATGAAGTGAAATTATCAAATAAGTTATAAGTGGCTTTAAAATGGAATTCAGCCACTTTTTAAAACAATTCTGTATAATAAAGTATAATTTTATCATTAAAATGTAAGTACAATTATTCAGAGTAGTTTTAAGTGAAATGCTCCCATACTTCTACTTTAAAATGTGTTGAGGCTACTCCACCCACCACCGCACATAGCTAAGAATACATTTCAAACAACATTTATGTCTGAAACCTGATTTGTTTTTCTTCCTTAGTCGATGGGGTAAAGTTCATTCTTTTACTTTAGCTGATATATGGCTTCAGTCACATTACTGGCATGTGAACCTCCACAAGAGTGCATGAAAGCAGTCCAGTTGTAATCGAAAAAGGGCAGACGTTGTGTGTGTTGGACACAGTGCTGTCTGTATTCATGGGCAGAGGCGCTATTTCTATTGTTTTAGGTTTTGTGAAGCAGTGATGATTATGTTAAAGTGCAGAAATTGTCAGCTTTAATTTTAAACTGTATTGGATGAACAATGTAGAAATCACAGCCCTTTTGCACAGAGCTTCTATTTCAGGGAACCATAAGTAATTGGGCTGCTGGTTGTTTGGTCGTTTCTGGGCTAGCCGTGAGCCATTGCAACATTAGTTCATGCACAAGAAAACTAACAAAAGGTCTAGAGCTTAGAGACTGGTGGTGTTTCTCAACATTTTGAAGACTAAAGAAGCATGAGTACCAGTAAAGCAGGCCAACATCAGGCTGAATATCAGAATAAACCAATCAGAGGACAAGAGTATGAAGAAAAACAGAACAGATTTACATTTACAGCATTTGGCAGACACTTTTATCCAAAAGGACTTATAAAAAGTGCTTTGTTGTCCACTCAGAGAAAGTATCTTTGCTAGTTACACATTTAGAGAGAAAGGCAGTCCTGAGCTCTGCTAGAAACAAAAGCCCATGATGATACCCAGAGAAAAAGAAACAGTTAAACACAGCGCACTGCAGTACATTTCAATTAGTAGTTATTAGTGCTCACTTACAACCCCAATTCCAATGAAAACATCAATAAAAACAGAATAACGATGATTTGCAAGTCCTTTTCAACCTATATTCAATTGAATACACTACAAAGACACGATATTTAATGTTCAAACGGATAAACTTTATAGTTTTTTTGCAAATATTCACTCATTTTGAATTTGATGCCTGCAACATGTTCCAAAGAAGTTGGGATAGGGGCAACAAAAGACTGGGAAAGTTGAGGAATGCTCAAAAAACACCTGTTTAGAACATTCCACAGGTGAACAGGTTGATTGGAAACAGGCGAGTGTCATGACTGGGTATAAAGGGAGCATCCCTGAAAGGCTCAGTCGTTCACAAGCAAGGACGGGGCGAGATTCACCACTTTGTGAACAACTGCGTGAGCAAATAGTCCAACAGTTTAAGAACAACGTTTCTCAACGTGCAATTGCAAGGAATTTAGGGATTTCATCATCTACAGTCCATAATATCATCAAAAGATTCAGAGAATCTGGAGAAATCTCTGCAGGTAAGCAGCAAGGCAGAAAACCAACACTGAATGCCCGTGACCTTCGACCCCTCAGGCGGCGCTGCATTAAAAACCCACATCATTCTGTAACGGATATTCCCACATGGGCTCAGGAACACTTCAGAAAACCACTGTCAGTGAACACAGTTCGTCGCTCCATCTACAAGTGCAAGTTAAAACTCTGCCATGCAAAGCGAAGCCAGATATCAACAACACCCAGAAACGCCGCCGTCTTCTCTGGGCCCGAGCTCATCTGAGATGGACTGACGCAAAGTGAAAAAGAGTCCTGTGGTCTGACGAGTCCACATTTCACACTGTTTTTGGAAATCATGGACGTCGTGTCCTCCGGGCCAAAGAGGAAAAGGGCTGTCCGGATTGTTATCAGCACAAAGTTCAAAAGCCAGCATCTCTGATGGTGTGGGGGTGTGTTAGTGCCCATGGCAGGGGTAACTTGCACATCTGTGAAGGAACCATTAATGCTGAAAGGTACATACAGGTTTTGGAGCAACATCTGCTGCCATCCAAGCAACGTCTTTTTCAGGGACGTCCTGCTTATTTCAGCAAGACAATGCCAAGCCACATTCTGCACGTGTTACAACAGCGTGGCTTCGTAGTAAAAGAGTGCGAGTACTAGACTGGCCTGCCTGCAGTCCAGACCGTCTCCCATTGAAAATGTGTGGCGCATAAATGTGTGAAGCACAAAATACAACAACGGAGACCCCGGACTGCTGAGCAACTGAAGCTGTACATCAAGCAAGAATGGGAAAGAATTCCACCTACAAAGCTTCAACAATTAGTGTCCTCAGTTCCCAAACCTTTACTGAGTGTTGTTAAAAGGAAAGGTGATGTAACACAGCGGTAAACACGCCCCTGTCCCAACTTCTTTGGAACATGTTGCAGGCATCAAATTCAAAATGAGTGAATATTTGCAAAAAATAATAAAGTTTATCCGTTTGAACATTAAATATCTCGTCTTTGTAGTGTATTCAATTGAATATATGTTGAAAAGGATTTGCAAATCATCGTTATTCTGTTTTTATTTATGCTTTACACAACGTCCCAACTTCATTGGAATTGGGGTTGTAAGTGCTGTGTAAAGAGACGTGTCTTCGGTCAGCGTTTGAAGACCGTGAGACACTCTACTGTTTGAACAGCCGGTGAGAGTTCATTCCACTGCCTGGGCTCCAGGACAGAGAAAAGTCTTGATGCTTGTCTTCCCTGTATCTTGAAGGATGGCGGGTCAAGCTGAGCTGTACTCGAAGCTCGAAGGGATCCAGGTACAGGTCGAGTTTTGACCATTGGTGGAGTTTGACCAACAGATGAAGCGCACCATCCAGGCAGGATGTAGCATAGATCTGGTGAAGGTCACAGACAATAATAATAATAAAAATAAGAAGTTCAGTGTATACAGTGCTTTTCTCCTACCGAAAGTCAGAAACAGAGGCTGGAGGGGGAAAATGGAAAAAAAGACTTTCAGTAAACAGAAGGAAGAAAGTACAGAGAAAAAAGGTAGAAGAAGGAAAATGAGGGACAGTCACAAAGAGTTTGTGGTTGGGTGTTCCATAGTTTGGGGGTTATGATGCTGAAAGATCTGACCCCAGCAATGACCAGTCTGAATTTTGGAACAGATAAACGACCTGTACCCTGTGAAATAGGCTGGTGCTGGACCATGTAGAGATTTGTGTTAGCAGAAGGAGTTTAAACTGGATGTTTAAGTGTAACTGAAATAGAACTGGGGTGATACAAACTGATTTTTGGTCTATTACAGTGAGAAGGATGTGGCTGCAGACATGCACTCTCAGCTTGACATGAACTGGCAGCTTATTAATGATGTCAATGCCGCTCTGCCACGACAGTATTTTTGTCGTTTTATGGGGAAAAACAGCAAACCACGTACTGCTGGGCAGCAAGAGTTAACAGCATCATACTGATAATACGGTAATTAAATATGGGAACTTTCACAATAAAACCTACAAAGATGATAAGATATAATGTCGGGCTTATTAGTAGAAAAAAACAAACAGGCTACTGCTGAAACTCAAGAAAGCCATGCTGAAGACGATCAGAACTGTTATGAATAAAACCTTTTGCTCCCTAAGGGGAATTGACTTGATGGTTACTGTTAGAGACCATTCGGAAATTAACAAATGTATCTGGAAGTCTCAGAACACCAGGATTAACCTCTTATGCTTGTGGGTATATTTTGGTTTTTCCATCTGAATTTACATGACCAAATCAAGGCAAATTATTCAGTAACTATCTCAAATTGTTTTTTTTTTTTGTTGTTTTTTTTTTGTAAAAGCTCAGCTCCAATAAACAGAAAATGTGTTTTATGATCATAATAATAATGAAACATAATGCTGTATGCTTACAATTTACTACTGAAAGCCGAAAATCTTTTTTGAAAAAAAGCGTTTTTTAAAAACATCTTTTTTTTTAAAAATAAAAATAGTTTTTACAGAGTATATCACTGAAGAGACCCCATCTGAGATTCAGTTTTTAGCTCAGATTTGTGGAAAAATGGGTCGACTTTCAGTAGAAAAAAAATTGCGAGTTCAGCTACTTTTATTATAAAGTTTTAAAATGACATCACCCATCTGTTAGACTGGAAAGATGACAGTTACAGCCTCATGTGGCACCCACCTTTTGAATGAAGCTTATTAAATGGGAAAGTTATGAAGTAAAGAGTATGAAGAAGTGCTGTTTTCCATGGAGTTAAAAAGCTTTTGAATGATCAGAATCCTGTACACTGTGATATCAACCCATCAGGAATACACAGAACACCATTAGTGACTACTAACCACCACCAGGAACCGAAAGACACTTTTAATAAGATAAGATAAGATGATCCTTTATTAGTCTGACAGCGGGGAAATTCACAGTATTACAGCAGCAGCAGAGTAGCAGAAGTAAGGCATTCAGTAATAGAAACGGGAAACAGTATAAACACTATAAACATTATAAATAATAAAAATTAAAGTTAAATCTCTAGACTATTTACAACAAAATAAAAATTATTTAGAATTAAAAAAAAGAGTTGCATACGATCCATATTGCACTTATGAACATATTGCACAAAGAAAAATATTTACATTCTGAATATAAGTGTATATTGTGTGTGTGTGTGTATATTGCATGTATGTATATTGTGTGTATGTGTGTATATTGTGTGTGTGTGTGTATATTGTGTGTGTGTGTATATTGTATGTATGTGTGTGGTTTACTGGGAGCAGTGCTGGTTGAACAGTCTCATAGCAGCAGGAAGGAAGGACCTGCGATAGCGCTCATTCACACACTTGGGGTGAAGGAGCCGGTCACTGACGGAACTGCCCAGTGCTGCCAGAGTCATGGGGTGGGAGTCGTTCTCCAGCATGGATGCTGGCTTGTTTAGCATCCTCCTTTCTCCCACTGCCTGCACTGAGTCTAGAGGAGTTCCCAGGACTGAGCCGGCTCTCCTGATCAGTTTGTCATAATGGCTATGACTTTATTCTGTGACTTTATCAACAGGGATGTACATTAGATGTAACTCTCTAGCCGTGTTATGGATGAAAAATGGATCAAGTGACGATATCGATAAGCAGAAGCAGCCAAATGTTAACGTGCCGTCGGGCCTCTTCTGCCCTTGTGGCAGAGAGTGCATGTGACGTCACAGGGGCTGAGAGTGCATCTGGCTGAGAGTGCATGCCTGCAGCCAGACTATCATAAAGAAAACACCAGCATGACCTCAGAAGAACCTCAACTGGTAAGCAGGGATGAGCTTTAAGAACATCCAGGCCAGGTTACAGTTTACTTTAAAAGAAAAATGTACAAAAGCCTGTAGAGTTCTGGGAACGAAATGTTGTGGACAGATGATGTGAAGAGTAACCAGCAACAGAGCGAAGGAATGAGGAAAATGTGGAGAAACAAAGGAACTGCCCATGATCCAAACAAAACACCTTCTCAAACGTGGTGCATGGGCATGTGGACCTGATCACTCTTCTTTATGGATGGTGTGATGGCTGAGTGAATAGAAGCATCTTAACCACTCAGATCCAGACGTTTGTCTTAGAACTCAATGGATGCAGGTAACGATTAGTTCTAATGATCAATCTGTCAACTGTTTTTAGATTAATTAACTAATCAATGAATTGTATTTACAGCCATTTCCTCTTTTATATGTAAACGCAACCCAGTTATCGCGCTGTTTTCAGTGGGGACCAAGTGAGGTCAATCATGTCACCTCCTGATTGGCTTCTCGGAACGTGTGAGACGCGTCACAGGTGCCTTAATGAGGTGCAAAGTACTGCACTGTTTGTAGAAGCTGCCCAGAAAAAAAATTGTGAATGTGTTGAAGGAACATATCATAACCGTTCAGCAGGACAGGACGCTTTCACCACAAAATGAATTTTAGTTACTACTTCTATGATTAGTTGTTTGCGTAAAATGTATTTTGGAAATAGAGAACAGAGCAACATCGATAGAGAAATCATCTTGAAAACATGCAGCGCCGACTAAACTTGTACTATAATAATGATCATAATAAAAAAATCGTAGTTATGGCAATATGGCAATAATAACGTAAATAATGTATTTTATATGTATGTATGTATGTATTATTATTATTAGTATTATTATTATTATACAATCAAAATCAAGCCTTAATCAAATTAGACATATATTAATGAATAAATAATTACATGATTCAATCAATCAATCAATCAATCAACCTTTATTTTGATTCGGAAGTACATTGAGGGCAGCCCTCATTTTCAATGTAGCTGAGCATTTACAAAAAGAGGATTGACATGACAAAGAAAATAATAACTACATTTAATCATTTTAAATTAAAAGAAAATTTAAAAATAACAGTGAAAAAAAAAGATAAAAATAGATAAAAACAAAACGAGGTTTAATTGATAAGAGATTAAGATCAGAAGAAGATAAGAGATTAATAAAATAAAAAATATATAATAATAATAAACTAATTAACATAAGTTAAAGTAATAAAGACCTAAGAGAAGAACTAAAACAAGAAATAAAAGTTAAGAATAAATAAGATTAAATAAAACAGGCACAGGCTGTCTGAAGGTGCTTTGATGTTAAAAGTTTAAAATGACTGAGTGACACCAGTGAGCCGAGTTTTAGTGTTTCCTGTAGTGAATTCCAGCTGGTGCTGTAACTAAAAGCAGATTTTCCCAGTTCAGTATAAACTCTTGGTACCTGGCAGCTGATCCAATTCCTAGAGCGAGTCTGATAATTACAGTTATTTGTATTCATCACTGAAGTGATCTATTCTGGCAAATGACCGGAGAGTGTCTTATAAATAAAAATCAACCAGTGTGTTTCCCTTCGTACCGTCAAAGAGGGCCACCCAACTTTCTCATACAGCTCCCAGTGGTGAGTTCTGTACGGATCTCCAGGGATGAACCTCAGGGCAGAGTGATGCACTGGGTCCAGTAATTTGAGAGAGCTGGAGGGAGCATATTTATAGATAACGTCACCAAAGTCCAGCACTGATAGTAAAGTTGCTTCAACTAGTCTTTTTCTGGCATGCATGGGGAAAACAGGACTTGTGTCTATAAAAATAACCCAGCTTCTGTCGGCATTTACTGACTAGTTTATTTATGTGTGGTTTAAAAGTCCAGCCATATGCCAAGGTATTAATTAATTGCTTAATTATAAAAGTACATAAACATTAAAAAAATGAAAACAAGCTGATAGATAAAGGTAGAGTACATAGTTTTCTGTTTCTGGATAATAGTAATATAGTATAGTAATAATAATGATCATAATCATAATAATGTATTTCACTGAGGTGCTAAATATGATCATTTACATTTACATTTAGTAGACGCTTTTATCCAAAGCGACTTACAAATAATGAGGTACATAGAACAAACATAGTCAGGCCTTAAAGGAGGCCAAAGGGTAATAGCGGGGTAGAGAAGGGAAGGAGGGCAAGAAGGAGATGAGGTTGGTAGTGGTTAGATTGCAAATCATATGTTGAATAAAGAGTTTGGATAATATTCATCATTGTAATGATTGAAATGGACAATTATTAGGATTAGGTGTGTGCTTAGTTCTTACTTTACATACAGAATAACACAATATTACAATAACTTTGTGTATAATAGTATTTTCATATACAAAAAAAATCCTGATAGGAACAAATTGCTGAAACGCTTCAACTCCAGACCCTGCCAAAGTACCTTTGGTGGTGAAAAATCAGCGGTGCTGGTCCTCAAACAAAGACAAATCAGCCTAGCTGTGCGCAGTTTCATTTTACGCTATTATGAATTTGGGTTGGAAGTTTAAAAGCTTATAATTAATGCACAAGGACTCCAGTAATTACAAGTTGACTTAGTATTAGTATGTTTTTTTTCTCTACTGGAAATGGAATTGAGTAAAAACCTTAATTTTCCATGCCTTTTAAGTGAAGTATGAATCCTCCAACATAATATATAAATACAATAACTAAGTATAATCACTTGAGTATAGTCCACCCTTGTCCTATAAACATCACATTGACCATTTCCATAACAGATGCCAACAACTGATCATTGCATATCTAGTGGAAGGTGCTTCGCCTTGCAGTCCTAAGGCTGAACTCTTTTTCCTGTTATCTGCTGTAATCCTGCAGGGTTCTGTCTCTGGAGGAGCGAGAGGCTCTCATGGACCGCCTGGAGTTTGTGCGCAATCAGCTTAACTTTCTGACTGAGGAAACCAAAGACAAGATAAAGGTCATTGCAGATGACGTCTCCTCCAAGGTAGCACGCCACATGGGTTACAGGGCTACTTGAGTGTCTTATAACAACAGAGACTGCTTCATTTTGATAATTTAGCTATTATTGACGGCTCCTTCTGTGCAGAACTGTGAGGGTTTTAATGTTCCTACTGTTGTTTTTTAGGTAGCCAGTGCCATGGCAGAGGAGATTCATCTCTTGTCTGTGATAGTGGATGAATTCTGCTCAGATTTTAGCCCTGCAGCTAATGCCTTGGTTCTGTACAAAACTGTAAGTCCTCCAAACAATTTTCTCTTGTCAGCTGGACAGTGGTTACCGTTGCACTCTCAGCTCCCAAAAACCTGACTCATCCTATTCATTAATTTGCGAAACCTTCAAGAGGTTAAAACGGATGTGTAGCATCCCCATAGTGAGGTAGACGGCACAAAACAGACTTTTGCCTCTTTCCTTTAAACATCGCATTTACTCGATGCAGCACTTCAGTTTTCTCCTTAAGAGTGAAGGATTTCTGTAATGAAAGCCTTGTAAATTGGATCTGTGTGGAACATAACAGGTATACAGCACAATGTTAAAAGAACTAAAAGTTCTTTACTAAAATGTTAAAAGTGAAATTTGAGTTTTCAGTCTCTCTGATCTCTGTGAAAGTGTCATTTTGTAACAGTAAAGATCATGACCCCTAAATTTACACCCCCGTTACAGCCTGCATGATCAATTTAATGGTTGAGAGATCATAGATTTTACCATCAAAATTTTCTTAATTCTTAATTGCACAAGAATTACAGCCAAGGCATCGTTTTTTTTTCTTACTCGTGCATTTGTATGAAATTGTTTCCAGCTTTACTACTTTCAGTTGATGGTGTAGGTCTTAAAGCAAAATTCACCCAGAGATAAGAACCAAAAACCAAACCTTACCAAAAAGTGCTCTTTGCCTTGTTTTATCTTTTTCACAGATTTTTCCAATTTGCTGCAGTTTAGGAATTTCATTGAGATGTAAACAAAAGTCATTCAGAGGGGTTTGATATGAAATGGTTCACTGTAGACAAACTTGCCAGTGGATTTTCATTACAGTGGTGGTGATAGGAACCAGGGGTCACAATGTCTACACATACAGTGATTTTATTTACTATCCAAAACGTGTTTTTCTTATATGCAGGGCCAGATTAACACTTCCTGAGGCCCGGGGCTAATTACCAGGATGAGGCCCTTCATATGATGTTCTGACGCATGACCTCACACAAACCCACTGACACATCAGCGTACACAGTACCAATCTATGACAGACTACCGTTTAAAGTGAACTGGTATTATGATTTCAATTCAATTCACTTCAATTCAATTCATTTCAATTCAAGGGTAGCTTTAATATCATTACTGAATCGTTACTGAATAGTTTGCAAAAAAAACAAAACACATTTCCAGTAGATGGGGAGTAAGACAACCATTCTCTTGCCACCTTCTCTCCATTTCTGAGCGAGCGACTGAACAATGTTTTGCTCAGACATCGCTTCTGATTTTTATAGCTCCTTTCAGAAGCCGAAAAATCGGCATCTTTATGTTGACATTGTGTGGGTGCTTCAATTCCCTTTCCGACCCAATAGCTTCGCATCTCCTCATTAACTTCTCCCCAGCATGCAATATCTGTTGATATATCTATTTTCGCCCCTGCCTCAGAATCAACAGGCTCATCTGCTACATTACCCACTGGTTCTTCTCCATCACTTGTTTCCTCAGAGATTGTAGCACTATTGCTAGCAGACTGGCTAGTTGGGCTGGTTAGTTGGCTAGCGGTGGTTGGCTGCTGTCCATCACTGACAGTTGCCTCTTTGCTGGTGGTAGCTGCTACAGCAGGCTGACTACTCCACATGTTGGTTAATTTGGGTGTTTTCTGTAATAATTCTGTCGCTCTTTCCTTTTTTATTGATTGTAATTTTCATTTTTTTGCTCCGCTCTCGTGTTTCCTTTGGCCCGACATTTTCGCTTGTTTCGTTTTTTTTTTTTCTATTAATTTTTGTCATTTGACATTCAGCGACCGGAGGCCCCCCTAGTGGCGAGGCCCGGGACTGCAGCCCTTTCAGCCCATTCTTTTAATCCGGCCCTGCTTATATGTAGTGTTGATGATGGTAAATTGTGGAAAATCTGAAAAAATAAGTCTGGGGACTAATTTGCTTTACAATATTCACTATATTACCAAAAGTATTCGCTCGTCTGGTTTCACACGCATATGAACTTGAGTGACATCCCATTCTTAATACATAGGTTTAATATGATGTCGGCCCACCCTTTGCAGCTATAGCAGCTTTAACTCTTCTAGGAAGGCTTTCCACAAGGGTTAGGAGTGTGTTTATGGGAACTTCTGACCGTTCTTGACCTTGTGAGGTCAGACAGTGATGCTGGACGAGAAGGCCTGGCTCACAGTCTCCGCTCTAATTCATCCCAAAGGTGTTCTATCAGGTTGAGGTCAGGACTCTGTGCAGGCCAGTCAAGTTCTTCCACACCAAACTCGCTCATCCAGGTCTTCATGGACCTTGCTTTGTGCACTGGTGCGCAGTCATGTTGGAACAGGAAGGGAACTAGAACTGTTCCCACAAAGTTGGGAGCATGAAATTGTCCAAAATCTTTTGGTGCTGAAGCTTTAAGAGTTCCTTTCACTGGAACTAAGGGCCCGAGCCCAGCTTCTGAAAAACAACCCCACACCATGATCCCCCCTCCACCAAACCACAGGTGGCGTCTGATCACGCTGGAATTCACTGAGCTCCTGAGAGCGACCCATTCTTTCACTAATGTCTGTAGAAGCAGTCTGCAGGCCTAGGTGCTTGGCTTCCTGTGGCCATGGAAGTGTTTGGAACACCTGAATCCAATGATTTGGATGGGTGAGTGAATACTTTTGGAAATATAGTGTACCTCACCATGACTCACTTCACCATGAATACTGTGTAATAGAGGTGAGCAATTCCACAAAAGTGTAAAATCACAATACATGCTATGCCACAATATATATTTTTAAAAAAAATGTAATTTTAAATCTTTAAAAAATACTGTCAAAAAACTATTAATACAATGATTTAAATTTAACTTTTCACATACAGTGCTGCACTAAATCCAGTAAAACTAATGATGCTATTTTTGTAATGAAGCGTGGTTAGCCCTGTTTTGCGTGTTCACGTCTAGGGGTGTCCTGATTCTAGTTGAGATAGATGGGTAGGTAAAGTGTTAGGGCTACGTGGCCCCCCAAATGGAGGTTTTTCAGAGGTTTCTCCAAACAGAGAGTTATGAGAAAAAAAGAAAAACCAGCAAGACGGCTGCATGAGCGACCAAAAAAACCCACAAATTGAAGTGTTTTCTCTGTTAAAAACTTACGATAACCACTGTATTATCTTAGTTTAATGTTGTTTCAATGTCTTATGGTCATGTTCTTTATAACAAGCATAAAAATTGCTAATAGCATGCTAATGTATTGGTAGCTAGCTAACTTTCTTGTTCCACCTTAAATAATCCAGCAGTTCTGATGCCTGAAGTGCCAGAATGTACCATTTAAGGTGGAACGGGAAAATTCAAACAAGAAGTGAATAGCTGACTTCAGATTCGTGTCACCAGAGAATTAGGGGTGGGCGATATTAGATCATTCTTAGATCCCCTCTTTGAAGGCGTTTGATGCCCTAAATGAAACTAAAGCCCAGCAGTGAGGCGCTGAACTTTACCCTCCTCTGCTGTCACTGCAGACGGGTCGGGTCGCCTACAGAGCACCGCTAGTAGTCTGTTAATGATGCAGTCCCATTTCTTAAGGCAAGATTTCAACCACTACCCCTTTTAACTCGGTTCCAAGGGGTTAGGGTGACACTCGAAAACAAGGGGTAGGGGTAAAAAGAAGAAATGGGATGGGGCCAAAGTATTAGAGTTTAATTTGTCACTGACTTACCTTTTGAAAGCTACAGGCTCAGTGAGAGCTTTCTGTGTCACCACTTTAAACAGGATTTAGTAGAAAGCCTCTTAATGTCTCCGTGGTCACCGTGTGATGACTCAGAGCAGCATTTACATGCCTTGATTACCACATGCTGACACACTATGTTCTGTATTTTAAATGGTTGAGACAGTTTTCAGTTTATTAATGAATTAATTGACTGCAGGTCGTATAGGCTATGTAGAATGAACAGATTGAGAATCATTCTAATGTATTCTTGAATGTGTCTGTGTTTTGCAGAAACTGATTGTGTATGTGGAGGAGAGGATGGTGAGGAACTTGGCTCTTCGCTGCTCCAGCAGCATTGGTGGCTGTGTACTTTCATCTCAGAGGGACTTTATAGGTATAAATGCAAATAAATTAACTCCATGCAACTCCACCCTTTTCCCCAGCATACAGGTACATGCAAAACCCACTTCTGTTAATGGACAGCTACTGTTTATTTGCTGAATTTAGCGTTTGGAAAAAATAAAAACAAATTCGGCCCATTTTTAAATTTTATGTTTTGTTTTTTTTTCCTCAAAATGTTAAACTCAGGAAATCATTTTTCATTTTAAATGTTGGCACTAAAATTAGCAGGGGTGTTTGAATCTTTGCGTACAAGATTATATAAAACCAATGTCCTTAAATATAAACAGTATTTACAGGGACTATTTTCTGTCCTCACTTTCAGACACCATCAGTCCTCTGCTGCCCCCTGCTGCCCGAAGCCACCTGCACATGCATGTTCCGAGCAGGAAGTTTGAGATGGCCTATGAGCTGAACTTCAAGGCTCTCTGTGCAGATTTCCAGGAGGACATTGAGTTTCAGTTCTCCCTAGGGTGGACGGCCCTGGTCAACCGTTTCCTGGGACCAGCTAACGCGAGGCAAGCCCTCAACATCCTGGACAAGAACTTGAAGGTAAAGAAGTAATGTAATAACTGAGATAAATATCAGTACTAGAAGTAATATTCGAACAGATCTGTAGGGAATAACACTGATTTGTCAGTTTCTGCATAGTTCAGTGGTTGAGATGTAAATAAGTCATTCAGAGTGGTTTGATGTGAAATGGCTTATTGCAGAGACTCAGATTTCTCTACAGTGGTGGTGATAGGAACCAGGGGTCACAGCATAGAAATAAAATATAGACATTTTATTTACTTTACAAAGCTACCAGTGAACCTGTATGTGTCATATGTTTTTACATGTAATGTTTTAAAACGGTAAAATGGTGGGAAATCTGAAAAAATATTATTTGGGCTTACAACACCCTGTATGTAGACCAAACAAAAAAAAATAATAAATTTGGGCCAAATTTTCTCAAAACCATCGTAAAACTGTCTCAGGGGTCAGGGAGGTCATATTCCAGGGAGCATATTCCTACCCATTTTATATAATCACTTTTTGAGGCATTAAACTCTTAATGTCTGGTTCCTGTCACCACCATTGTGAACAATTCTGACTTGGTACGTTTCTCTAGAACAGAGCATTTCACACCAAACCACTCTGAGTTACTCTTTGTACACTTTGACCATTTTATTATGCAGAGTTTAAAAATCAGTGGAATCTCCCTTAACATAGTCTTTGCTTATTTATAAATATACAGTTTGTAAATATTAGTAGATTATTACTGCAGAATTATGTCTAAATCTGAGCCATGTGGTTTGTCACTGTAGGCCTCGTCTCACTCTGCTCCCATGAGAAGCGAGGCCCAGGACGAGCTTGCCGTCTCCATGGCAACCGGACTGGCCTCGCTCACATCTCGGGCCTCCATGAGCATGCTGGTCATTGGTGGAGTGGTAAGGAACGTGTAACTCTGGGAACGTCCAGCACAGTATGGTGATTTCCCCACCTCTGAAAAAAAAAAACAGCTTAGTGAGGGTGTAACAAGTTCGGTACAGTACTGAAAGTAGAAAACTGAAAAAAATGTATGGAAACACTGTAAAGCTAGTACAGCCCACACTATCTTAAGTAAGTGACACTTTTTTTTTTGATCCCACAACCGGGGAAATTCCTCCTCCGCATTTAACCCATCCGTGAAGTGAAACACCACATACACACTAGTGAACACACACACTAGGGGGCAGTGAGCACACTTGCCCGGAGCAGTGGGCAGCCCTATCCACAGCGCCCAGGGAGCAGTTGGGGGTTAGGTGTCTTGCTCAAGGACACCTCAGTCATGGACTGTCGGCCCTGGGGATCTAACCGTCAACGTTCCGGTCAAAGGGCCAGATCCCTAACCTCCAGCCCACGACTGCCCCAATCTTCTAGATATCTCAGTGACCACATTGTCGAAAATGTGAAATGTCAGGTTGTTGTATTGTTAATAGCTCAGTTAAGCTGATTGTCTTTCACAAGGACTTAATGGTAACAGTACATATTATTACTTATTATATGAATGTATTTTAGAACAAATTGATATTTTACCAGAAGAGTTTTGTACACTTAACTTGAAATGAATGTTTCACAACTTTTTTTTAAGCAAACTTAATGTCTTACAGTTTATAGTGTACCTTTGAATTAATCAGAAATTCCATCTAAAGGATGTATTTAACTCGGCTGCACTAGATAAAGTAGCACAAATGTTGACACAGTGTGAAACGTTATGAATGTTCTAGAGCAACAATTGACACAATTCCTATTTTAGGTTGTGTTCATTGAAAATACAGATCTTGCTATTGTTAATTGGAGCAGCATTTCCACCACCTGTCCTGCCGCTTCTTCATAACACCCGATTTAGCTCCAACAGGACTTGATCATTGATGAATCGTGTTTTAAAGCAGGAAAACCGCAAAACTAAGCAGTACAGGGGCTCTGGGACTAGAAAGTAGTCAGAGAGTGCAAAATGTTTGTATTTTGGCAGGTATGGCGTTCTGTGGGATGGAGGATCATTATGTTTTCTGTAAGTCTTTACGCCGTGCTCTACATCTATGAGAAGCTGACCTGGACCAACAGCTCCAGAGAGAAGGCCCTGAAGCAGCAGTTTGTGGAGTTCACCACCCAGAGGCTGCAGGCCATCTCCCACATCACCAGCAGCAACTGCGGCCTGCAGGTCCAACAGTGGGTGTCTGCAGTAGACCTGGCGATGAATCCATAACAAATCAGACCTTTTTTGTGTAGTGAAAATAAAAGTTTGGGGTATTTTAGATGTAATTATTATGCAGTTCTGTTTCTCAGTCAATATTAGCGGCAGTGGTTTAACCTTTGAACTGTGGCTACTATGTTTATGTATTGCTCTCCAGATGAGAAGTGAGAAGAAGCCTAGTGACAGAGTTACCTAGCATCAACTGTTTTTAGTGTTTAAATAACGGAGAGTAAAAAAAAAGCAGCATGTTTGAGGTAAACATCCTAGAACAATACAAATTGTTACAAAAAAGGCACATAAACAGGAATCATTAATAATCTCATTTTTTTATATGATCATAATTTGCACAGTGTAGATTTAAGCATTTCAAATTACACACAAAAATGTGTTTTTAGATGTTTCATTCAAAAAAGTAATACAGGCAATACAATTAAGTATCAAGTGATTAATGATATACTTAATAACATACTTATTTTTTTATTTACAGTATTAGTAAAGCTATTGGCCTCAAGATCATATGTGTATGTTATACATCTAAAATGTCCTTTTCTTGTCCTCTAGCTTTGCCTTTGGGAAATGTGATGCTGCACCTTTATACACCTTTCTGTAACAAAATAGATTATATATTGTAGTAAATATTGATTCTAAGTTTTT
The DNA here is from genome assembly GCF_015220715.1 of Pygocentrus nattereri. Taxonomy (NCBI): domain Eukaryota; kingdom Metazoa; phylum Chordata; class Actinopteri; order Characiformes; family Serrasalmidae; genus Pygocentrus; species Pygocentrus nattereri. Next base: position 6,309,929 of record NC_051229.1, read on the forward strand.
GAATGGTACTGGATTTTGGCCTTCATTCATTAGTTTTGCTTGACTACAGGGCAGATGTTGGGCACATGGTCCGGATGCCATACAGCTGCATACATTTTTTCCTCGCATCTTTATCTGTGGGCCAATACTGAAGTAACTGTTGTGGACGAAAAACAGTAGTTGGGCCAGATTAGCGCCGGATTTTGGCCACATGCGGCGGTTCTACTTTACTGTATGAGGGCCAGATCTGAGCCGAGGACGCAGCCGTTTATCAGGCCAGAAATAAGCCAAGGATGTAGCTCACATCCTGAATACTTTTCTTCAGGAATCACAATATTATTCAGACCTAAAATTTAACATCAAGAAAATTCACGCAGCAAATATAATTACAGTCATATGCCAAAGTTTGGGCACCCCTTGTCAGAACACACTTCTGCACAGATACTGTTTATTACTGTTAATTGCTATTTATTTCAACAAAACATGTCATTTGACTTGGGGTGTTCAAAGTTTTGCATACAACTGTATTGATGCTATTATGAAATGGAGTATTATATTGTTTTTTGGCCATATTGCCCAGTCCTGGTCTATGGCGGTGGTAGACTAGCTGCGTCAGAGTTTTGTTACAACCCTAATCTCTAAGGAGAACTAGGTGAATCTCAAATAACTAATCTAAGAACCTGAAAACTTAATGCGGTGCATAGCGGCCCGTTGAACTGATTCCCAACTGAGTTCTCCTTATTAAAGGTTTTTGTTATTCTTGTGCTAAAGGTTGAGTCTGGATACATTTAACTATGATGGTGTTTAGTGTTCAGTTTTACCAGTTCAGCCTGTATTACTGTAGTTAAATAGAGACTGGCTCTTCTCAGGTTACTTAGTGGCACAACTGTCAAAGATTTTGTGCTGTTGTTGGGAGACGCATTGACCTAAAGAGAGGCTAATTATATGGGCCCTGAAATTATACCAGTCAGGCCCTGATTTGAAGGTCATTTGGTCTCCTGATGGCTCTCTTCTGTGAAGTAATTTCACATGCCTGCCTGAAGGACGGGTGGAGGGGTGAAGGTCGGTGGTGTGACTGACTGGAATCTGTGGCTTTTCGTAGGGAGCTGGTGGGCGTCTTTTCTCGCATGTGCCAGCAGGTGGATAAGAGTGAAATGGAGCTGGAGACAGAGATCCGTAAAATCAACGCCAAGTTCCAGCGGCTGGAAAGCGTCCAGAGACACTCCAAAACTCTCAGGTACACGAGAGACAGACGTAGAATTTCCACCGCAGATAACAGCCCTCACATACCAAACACTGTAATGCAGCCCCACCAGTATATCAGTAGTATCGCCTATATTTTTGTGCTGCAAATTGAGCAGAACAAATTTGCATATCATATCTGACTCTACCCCTTTGCTTCTGTTTTAATGCAATAGTTTCGACCAAACACAGTCATATTAGACAATATCCGTTACTGGATTCTTTAGCTGCCTGAAAACAGCATCAGTAGCAAAATAGAGAGCAAAAAAAATTGCTGCAGTCTTAAAATCTGTTTTGAAATGCTGTTCTTTCTTGTAGGTACAAGGCCACAGATTTGGAGTCTCAATTGGAGTCTTTCTCAGCACAATATCTAAACACTCAACAGTGAGGCCCAATCCCATTTCACCCCTCGCCCCTACCACTGTGCCCCACCCCTCCGTTTGACTCGTTCACGTCTAGGGGTAGGGTGTCCTGATTTTAGATGAGATAGAGGGGTAAGGCAGTGTTAGGGCTACATGGACCTGCACACAGAGGTTTTTCAGAGACTCAGTCCAAACAACCGGCAAGTTGGCTGCACAAGAGCCCAAATAATTTTGTCAGTTAAGAATTATAAAAATTGTATTATCTTAGTTTAATGTCGTTTCAGTGTATTATGGTTTTTCATGAAAAGCTTGCTGATGTCTTGGTAACTAGCTTGTTAATTTTCCGTTCCGCTTTAAAAGCTGGTGGAGCGGAAGGTGAAACGGGAAAATTCAAACGAATAGCTGACTTCAGTTTTGTATCACTGAAGAATTAGCGGTGGGCGATAATTGTAAGTCTTATACCCCTCTTTGAAGGTGTATGATGCCCTAAGTGTAACTAAAGCCCAGCAGTGAGGAGCTGAACTTTCCCCTCCTCTGCTGTCCCTGCAGACGGGCAGGGTCGCCTACAGAGCAGAGCTGGTAGCTGTTAATGCTTTTTATTTCAGGGTCCCATTTCGTAGGGAAGACTCCAACCACTACCCCTTGGGGTAAAAATAAGAAATGGGATTGGGTCTAAGACTTCAGTTCCAGTGGGCTTCCTATGACTGTTCACGTTCAATTTAAACTCCTCGTCATTACTTATAAAGAACTAAATGGATGTAGCTATTCCTAACATCCTGAATTTCTCCATCTGTACCCACAGCCTTGTTCCCTTAGATCAGTGTTTCTCAACCCTTGGTCCTGGTGGCCCACTGCCCTGCACTTTTTACCGTTTTCCCTGGTCCCAGCACGTGTGTTCCAACTAATCAGCTTATTAACAGCCCTTTATTGAGTTAAAGTGGCTGAGTTAAACCGTCCAAAGCACTGAAATGTGCAAAGCAGTGGGCCTCCAGGAGCAGATTGAGAAACACTGCCTTAGATCCACTGCCATAGGTCTACTTTCGACTTCTTGCACACAGCTGTTTAGCTCCAAAGCTTTGCAACACTGTGCCTCTGAACTACCCAGTCTCCTGTCAAATGCTGTACGACTCAGTGGTTGAGATGTACACAGTCATTTGTCAGAGTGGTTTAGTGATAATAGTTGATTGTAGAGGCTCAGATTTCTTTACAGTGGTGGTGATAGGAACCAGGGGTCACAATGTCCACAACACAAATAGCCATTTTACTTACTATCCAAAACCACCAGTGAACCTACACGTCTTCTGAGTTTTTCTATGTAATGTTGGCGATGATGAAATAGTGATAAATAAAAAAAAAAAAAACAGGTTGCTTTTTCGGGATAGTTTTGCCTCATGTACCTCTCGGCCATGAATGGATTTTAAAACTATATTTTGAGCCAAAACCTCAAAAACTTCATCTCATCATGCGCAGTATTTGTAAATCTTGAATGTAATGACGTTCAGTGAGGATGTCTGGTTCCTATCACCACCACTGTGAACAATTCTGACTCTAAGTTTCTCTAGAACAGAGCGTTTAACACCAAACCCGCTCTGAATGACTTTATTTACACCTTAACTATTTAATTATACAGAAATGCTTGAATTCCCCTTTAAGACACAGTACTGTCGCACTCATAGCTGAAATCTGTAGCTGTTTTCTCTAACTTGCATGTTTAAACACTCAGATTAACTGTTGTTATTGACTAGTTGTGTGGTCGTTTCTTTATCCCTCACATTTTATATGTTGTATCTTACAGCAACGTAGACTTAATGAAAAAAAAGCAGTATATAAATAAAACATTATTATTATTAGATCATCACAGGTCAAGAAAGCTTTGTGTACATCAATGTAATATTCTACAGAGAAAATGCAAATCGAGTGATGTATTGTTTTAAATGCGTGATGAGTTTTCACAGCATGTGTTTCCTTCTGGTATGGTTTTTTAATTGGTGAGTGTGTGTAATGAGCTAAAGATTGAACACCCCTGGTCAAGTGACGTTTTGTTGATGTTCTAAGTGAAAATAAGTTTACGCATCCTCTACAAAGAACACACTTAAATAAGGCATTTTCCTGCAAATTTTAGTGCGTCTTATTTTTCCTAATTTGTTAACTCCAGAAAATAAACAGTAATTGTGTATTAAAATGTGCAGGAGGGTGTTAGAAAATCCAACAATCAATACACACATACACCAATCAGGCTTAACATTATGACCACCTCGTTTCTACGATCCACCACCCAAATAGTGCCTGCTCATTGAGGGTCCATGGAGGTTCTGAGCACTGAAGAACAGGGTTAAAGGGGACTAACAGAGTATCAGAGAAACAGCTGGACTACAGTCTGTAACTGTAGAGCTACAGTGCAGCTACAGCGCTGTGCAAAAGTTTTAGGCATCTAAGAAATTTTTAACCAGTTGACCTCAGCAGTGAATTTATCACAATATACATTAGAATAAAGTCGTATTCATAATTCAAATAAACAAAAACAATAAAATGTAACAAGAATTTCTTGGGTCCATATTTTTCCTTGACACCTTCACAGCCGCCACAGAGACTCGTTAATATCATCAATTACATCATGAGCTCAATTTACTGAAGCACTGATTGGTCAAAGCAGGAGCTGCTTTATAACTACATATAATACTGGACTTCCTCCAGGAGAGGCTTGGAGATGGTTCAACACACAAACATTGAGAAAATCACTATTTATTTTATATATATATATATATATATATATATATATATATATATATATATATAGAGAGAGAGAGAGAGAGAGAGAGAGAGAGAGAGAGAGAGAGAGGGAGAGAGAGAGAGAGAGAGCGCTATTGTCAGAACAAAACCTTGTATCTCAAAATGGTCAGTTTACAGTAGAAGGAGAAAACCTACTTTACTTTTAATATAAGTCAATGGAACCAGACTTTTTTTTTTTTGGATCATTTCTATTAGTCCTTTCATCATGAAATTTACACACAATGTAAAGAGTAATAGGTTCTTTCAAATTATGTGTGTATAATTATTAATCTATAAATTTTGTTTATTCAAATATTAAAACTTTTCTCAGCAAATAAACACAAACTGCACAAATACACAGATTTTGAAAATGTGCCTTGGGTGCTTAAGTCTTTCGCACTGTACTGTATACAGTAAGAGGAGCTGATAAAATGGACAATGAGCATAGAAACGAGGAGGTGGTCATAATGTTATGCCTGATCTGTGTACATAGCTTTTTCTTTTAGGTTGCTGTATTATATAACAAAACACCAGTTGAACTAATTCAGTGGACTATACTGCCCTCTGGTGGTGACTAGTGGAATTCAAGCTTCCTAAATAAGCACTCTTCATAGGTTTAACGGTCATCTTTCACTTTACCAGAGGGCCCTTTTTCTACTGTTCATCAAAGCCCTTATATGATTTTATGCTGGGGAATCTGATCAGATATTTTAAAATCATCCATGTAATATAATGTATGTAATACAGATTCACTTCTGACAGTAGATAAATACGAAGTAGACCCAACCAGTCCGACACTGTGCTTTGATGAAAAGCCTTTATTGGTTATGAGAACAAACAGCAACAAGTGTCACTCAGCCACTGTACAAATACAAATAAAAATCTGGTGTTTAAAAAAAAAAATTTCATACAAAGCGTCAACTGGGAATATTCATTATTTTTCTGGACCAACAGAAAAAACACAGATCCGCTTCTGATGATTAAAAGGTGAAGGTAATCAACACGAATAAGCTAGTATCAAGAGGCAATAAGTTGTACTGACATTTTTCTCACAGTCTGTGATTAATGTACACAGGAAAATAATCAATGACAGGTGCAGCTCTAAATGGAGACATAAAAATGCAGCAAACCGTAAATGAACGTCTTTAATTAGACAGTTATAGCAGGCACAGGAGGACGTGTGTAATACAGTGATGATAATGGTTTGGTTGTGTAGTACAGGCACGTTGAAGAGAGTATCCTTTGCTTCTAACGTAAATCGGCCTTCTGCGGCACCTTTTGGCTGCTTCGGTTACATGTCTATACTTTTTGATGAAAAACAACCACCCTGCTTGGAAGAGTGCACTTCGGTTATTTATGTGCTGCTCACTGGTATTTTTAGTCATATATGAAGGTACTGAACATACAAAAAAACAGTTTAGTCAGAAGGAAGAATCCCGGTCCTACAAACCACGTCTACGACATCCAAACACAAAAATTCTGTCCATAATGTCTTCTAAATAAAAGCACAAATACTGGGGGTGCAAAAATGCATTGATTTGAATTGAGTCTGGAATGTAAGAATCGATTATAATCAATTAGAATAACATTCAGTAAAGGATGTGGCTTTTTTTGAATCAAAATAAATGCAGGTTTATTTTCAAAAGTAAAAATACTAATATTACTATTATTATTAATAATAATAATAATAATTAGTAATAATAAATTGCCAGGTGGCCCAAAGTGGGCATATATACAGTTGTACGAAAAAGTTTGAACACCCAAGTCAATGTAAATGTTTTGTTGCCTTTCTAAGTGAAAATGTTCTTCTAACGGGACTTAAACTTGGATTTTTTTTTTTTCTCCTGCAAATTTAAGTGCACTTGCTGAGTTTTAACATACTTTAAAAATACAGAATTTGGAGGATGTGTTAACAAAACAGAATTTGACCAGAGGCACCCAAACTGTTTCATATGACTAGTATATATAAACAAACCTAATTATTTTTACATGAAGTATTTAGGTAACAAAAGACAGTCTAATGTTACTAAATACATTTTTAAAACCTTTGAATTCAGATCTTAAACCTTTGAATTGAAACCTGCTTGCATTCCTTAACTGTGTATTATTTTGACTATTTGGCCCTCACCTCCCCAGAAACGGTGGCACTCCTCCAGCCACGACTTTATTTATTTATTTATTTTATAATTCTGAACTGTACCAAAATAACCAGATTGAATGAATGGAATGAGATTATGACGTTCCTAAAGAATCATAATTAAGTGAAGCTCACAGATCAGATTAGATTACACTCCTGGCATTTGCTGATGCAAATAAACAAATGTCAAAGCGACTAAGCGAAACTGTAGTCGTGCCAAAACCCTGTAACACGATTCCGGTGATGGAGCGGGTCGATGCCACCACGACAAAGCTGTGAAGTGTTACCTCACATGCACTTTCGGTTTTAGCTCAGGGCGGGTGCTTCTTGTCACTGTCGTCTTGGGTTTGATCTAAATTTCTGTGATGATGAAACTGCAGTCAGGCTACGAGCGCGGTGCTTTCAGCGATGTTTGGCACCATTTATCAACTTGGACCCAGAGGAATAAAGCCTTCATTTCCTCTAACAACACTCGGGAGGGAAAATGCTGCAGAAATGTACAAAATCAGTTCTAAATTTCTATATTTAACCGGTCTTAAATTATTCTTAAGTAGGGCTGTCATAATTACTCAATTACAAAAAAATAAATCAGTAATGATGAACCAACTGGATGATTCGGCCCTGATTTGTTGTCAAAACTTCATTAATAATGCACATTTTAATTTATGGTCTGAATCAATTTTTTTGTTTTTCTGAATCAATTTACAGTTCAGCCTTTTATCAAAACTCAAACTGTAAACCACTCAAGTAGGAATGTAACGGACAGCAACAGCCCATTTTTCACTCATTACTACTCCAGTACAGTGGCACAACAAAAGCAAGGCGTTTTTATCTGGACGCACAAGACGTTGCATCATTCACAGAGTACATTTTGACCCCTGCAGCACGGATTTCCCCCTGTACAGACTTTAGAGGAAGTGAGGAATTTTCTGAATTCAAACTAGGCCTAAGCAATACTGTTCAGGTTTAAATTCTTGGGATTTCTAATCTTTCATAGTCTAGTCTTTCATTAAACACTGCCCCCTGTTCAGCACTTCCCTGTTTACGCTGGTTTACACAGAATCCACTGTTTACACTGTGGTTAAAGTGGCCACTTGCCAAATTTTTGAAGGAGAAAGCTGATTTTTCTGACATTCTAGCTGAAGAAGCCCTGCTAGAACACTGTTATCCATAGGATAAGTTCCAGGTAGCTAGCCAAAGTATCCATAGGATAGTCATTAACTTGCTCCTTACTCATCACTAATTTTCAAATGACAGGGAAATTCAGTTGAATTCAGTTCGCCTGCAACAGAATACACTCACATCACACTATATACAGTTTTGTTGTTATACTGAAAAAATGATGCCTTATTTAACACAGCAGGTCAAATGGAGTAATTTCCTATAACTATTCAAATGTGTTTTCGCAATTCAGAAGCGTCACTAGACAGTTTTGGGCACCTTTTATGCCTTAAATGTTTTCATGCAAATGCAGGGAAAGTGTTTAAAAGTGGTTTTCCAATTGTATGAACAACAGAAAAGCTCCAAAATAACTTTGACAAAATATCATATCGTTAACATATATATTAAAAGTAAAGAATGTTTTTGCCTTTTCTTGTAAAGTCACCATTTTGAAGACACTTTTTTTTTGGACATGGCAAAATGACAGAGCCCAGCCAAAGTACAGTAAAATGGGGAAAACAAAAAGATTTAATATTTAAAAGACTTCCACTCACAATACTGTACTCAAACTCAAAATATATGAAACGCAAGAAAGAATCACTTTTGAACTCGGATCTGGGAACTGTTGATCAGAAACTTCAGCTAAAAAAAAAAAAAAAAAAAGCCTAAAGCTCAAGTGTGAAGTAAAGCATTTCATTCATAGAAAAAAATAACACCGACAGTAAGACAGTTTTAATAGACTCATAACAACAGCCTTCATTACTCTAGTTCAATCATACCAACTGGCACAAAATGAAGGTGATTACTGACTTTCAAGTGAACTATGACAGTTAAGGCTTGCTCTCTTCTCGAGTTTGACACAGGAAGTCGTCCCAGTGCCGTTTTATAACGCTCATGTCTCACATTTGTGGAAAATTACACACAGTGAAGCTTGTGGTCATGTAAAAAAAACCATGATCGTTTAAGACTCACCCTTCAGTTGAAGCAGTATGTTTATGGGGGCTACGCCTTCAGAAACCTCTACCATCATGTGCCATGTTAAAGAAATACGCCAGTATTTTTTCAGCCTAATCACTATGTGCTGTTTATATAGCGTACAGTCAATTACTATGGACAGGCAGTAACCCCACTGGTACTTAATAGCAAGGGAATCTTGAAAGAGACATACAATACAAGCGAATGGGCAGTTGCTTCAGAAACTGGTCATCAGCTTCTGTTATAAGTAGGTTTTGACACGTTTTCTGTTCTTTACTAACTACAGGGAAACGTGATGAAACGACTGTCCCTAAGCTACGTTCGCATTACAAGCCTCGTTGCTCAAATCCGATCTCTCTGACACGATGGTTCACACTCGTTTAGGTAAATGATTCAAATCTGTCATTAATGTGAACGAACCGGCGTCCTGAAATGACCCTCATGAGCTCATCCTACTCAGTAACATCACGGGACTGAATCACTGCATCACCAGCAAACAGACCAACGAGCAGAACGAGCTTCGCTGAGAAGATCATTAACTCTGATCAGCTCTCGGCTTCTTTATTAGAGCCAGACAAGTTGGAACAGATGAGATGTTGTTTTTCCACCGTTTACATACTGATGTCATGGTAACGCTGAATGATGGTGCACGCGCAGTGGAGTACAAATTGGGTATCTGATGTAGGACCACATATGAAAGTGACTCAGATTCACGCGTCCGCACAGCTCTGAAAACATCAGCCCTGAGTCACAAATTCGGATTTGTGCCTCTTCAACCTGGTAATGTGAACGTAGCCATAGTAACTGTGACCCTGTGATACAGATGTACAAGATGGGTATTAGGTTGAAAAATGCTGAGCTATTCCTTTAAGAGACTCTTCATTTTACACAAATGCCCAACTAGGTTCTGAAGAAAAGCAGGAAAATCTTCTTTTTTTTTTTAGGAAATGCTCAACAGAGCAGAAGTTTAAAAGAATATTTCAGCATTTTTCAACCGTATCGCCATGTTCCACATCTGTAGCATATGGTCAATTACTATGGACCATAACTAACATTTCCCAGTACTTAGTAAAGGAACAGAAAAACAGAAAAACCACGTGTGTAATAGAAGCTAACGGGCAGCTCCTGAGTTCTGTCAGTAAACCTGTATTTTTGCAGGCGTGAAAAATACTGGAATATACCTTTAAGCTGTTTGGGCGTTTGGGGGTGAATAAGGTACAGTACACACAGCCGAAGTCAAGGTGGCAGTGAGCAAGGCCTCTTGTTATGTAGCACATCCTGATAAGCATGTGTGAGGTCAGTCTGCCAAATGCACCTCCTATGCCATATACTGTAGTATAAATAGATCAAACAGGACCAGTACAGAGTACTACAGATGGCACCCCACAGTTCCTTCAACTAAACTGACAAAAGGCAGAACCCAAAGTCGAAGCTTCTTTGAGATGCTCTTGCACACCCAATAGGATGATGTCCAGCCAGTTTGGTCAAAACAATACTGCACGATGGCCTGGAGGACAGCAAAACACGAACTGGCACAATGGCAGCTGCTGAGGCTGCTTTCGACAGAGCAGGAGGCACCATGGCTGACTATTAATGCCCTAAATGAACTCAAGCCTGGATCACTGGAACAGACACACAGCCTGCTTTAGCGGAACAGCGTCACTAATGCTCTGTACACAACCCTTGAGTGCTCCTTCAGTTAACCTGGGGTATTTCACAAAGCTGGATTTCTCCATAAGCTAGACTTCTGCTGTCTTTACATGTTGGCGGTAGACAGTTGACGACCGGATATTCTGTTGTTTTCAATGAAGCCACAGCGTAATATTCTGGCATGTTCCATAATAAGAATTTTCCCCCAATTATTGCCATCGGCCGACAGTGGAATAAACCAGATGTTGATTTTATTAGAAACATAGGCACCGAATGCTGGCACTGGCAACGTTCACGCTGCTGTATGCTGCCATCAGCTGTGTACCATCACCAATTCGATGCACATTTTTCAGCACGAACACGTAAATAAATCATTGACCAAAACTGAGGACTGTCCAAATGGAAATGTCCCTAATCGTCTACTGGACATGCTTTGGGCCAGCGTTCTTCAACCTGCTGTAGCTGTAATATATGATCAACTAACACAGTTTCCTTTAAAAAAGGACAGAAAACCATCTGACTTATGAAAGAAGCCAATGGGAAGATGTTTCTGCACCTTCCCACTGACTTCTAATAGAAGTGTGATTCAACTCAGTGAATTTTCTGTTCTTTTTTTTAGAGACATGTATAAACACTGGCATATTCCTTTAAGTTATCCTTCCTTGCAAAATATCCCCGGTGTGTTAAAACATCAGTGTTGAACCCAACACTGACCCACACGACCAGTGCAGGTTGATTTCAGCACCTACAATGGTCGGTTTATTCATGGAGAAGCCCAAACCATTGGCAGTGCCCTGGTGTGTGCAGCAAAACTACACTGTGATTACAAAAAAATAAAAAAGGGAAAAACCATAAATTGAGGAAAGGAAACACAATAAGGACAATCGACACACCCACCACGAGAATCCACACGTCAACATCCAAACACTGTCAGAAGTGCATACATTTCACATACAAGCACATAGAATAGCAAATATCATATATACACACACTCACACACACACACACACACACACACAAAACACACAGTCTATCCCCCATGTTCTTAAGGTTATGAGGCCGTATAGACAGACAGATGAACAGACAGATAGATAGAAATAGAGAGAACGAGAGGGTCCTCAAAGTTGGGTGTCATCCTCTGCAGTTGACTTGAAGCTGGGGGGAGGTTGTGGGTGGAGGGGGCAGGCTCTAGTAAGAGAAGATGAAGAAAACCAGGTCACCTGGAAAAGGGAGGGAAGGAGGAGGAGGAGGAGGAGGGTTCCTCTGTGGCAGCAGGACGCTACAATGACTGATTGGACAGAGTGGGTCATCACACTCCAGAGTCCCGTCCAATCACGTCAGTTCCATATCCTGAGGAAGCTGTCCCACGAGCCCGTGGCCACGGCCATGCCGTCGTTGGTCACGCCTAAACAGCTGACCCTGTTATCGTGCCCAGCCAAAACGCCTGGAAGGAAAACAGTCAGAGTATGTATATAAAACACCTTACACAATGTCTACATGACGTACATTATTGCGTCTACTAGGAAAGTTGGTCATTCCGTGGCTCAACTATGCTGTGCTGCTCATAGACTCGGCATCGCCGAGTGGCTATATACTCTGCAGTGGCTATATGATGTATTTGCGTAACACGTACTGGGTATTGTAGTGAGAGAATATCAACAAACAAAAACATGAAATAGACGACAAACGACATTAAACTCTAGTTTTAGGCTAGAATAAAGCTCATTATTATCTATTATGAAACTACTGTGCAAGTTCTGTAGTTACGAAAGTGAAAAACAAAGTGAAAGTGCGAGTTAAAAAAATAAATAAATAAATGAAAACTTCACTTGGACATCCCTAGTGAGTGATACCATCACAGACCTGCTCGTTCTCCCTTCAGCGTGTCCCACACATTGCAGTTGAAGTCGTCGTAGCCGGCCAGCAGCAGGCGTCCACTCTTGGAGAAGGCCACGGAGGTGATTCCACAGATGATGTTGTCATGGGAGTACATCATCAGCTCCTGGTCGGCACGCAGGTCAAACAAGCGACATGTGGCATCATCTGATCCGGTCGCGAATGCGTTCCCATTGGGGAAGAACTGGAGGGGCAGCCAGATGGAGAACACACTAAATGAAGATCTGTTGCAAGCGAGTGGCAAGACCATCAGCCCTCAAGATCATGGTGTGATCACGGTTACAGCTCTAAATAAAGCGGAACACAGCCACCTGCCACTTGGCTAAATACTGAGACTGAACAAGTATTGTAAAGGAAAGTTGAAAAGACCTTTAAAGAGAGTTCAGGCCTGTGGACAGTGTCAGGATAGTAGCAGCCCATACCCCACTGGTACAGCCATCTAGGCATGTTGAGTAAGTAACTGCCATGTAAATAATTGCAATTAACAACGTGACTTTTCTGTTCATTAGCTATATTGATTCCTACCTGTCCAATGCTGAGGATTTGGAGGGAAGACATAAAGACAATAAAACTTAAGAAAATATATACAGAGCTCATAGGTTACTTGCTAGGGTAACTGTGCAAGGGCAAACAGCATATCAGATGGTTTACTGCCCCACCTACATTCAAAACAGCCCCTTCATTTACATAACATAGAAACGGCCACTAAAGGCGAGCAGAGAGATCCAGCACAAGGAAATGTAGTGATAAAAAGTGCAAGTGGACATGTAGCGTTATGACAGACCATGCTCAACTCAAACATTTCTCACTGCTGCCCCCTAAAGGAGTTACTATGCCATTGAGTTATTAACCTTTGTGAATATCACACACTACTGCCCTCTAAAGGAATTGTTAACATTCATCCTCACGGTTCTATAAAAGTGTAATTAACAAACGTTATTCACCGGCAGCCTTTTAAGGTGTTATTAACAAACGTCTAATAAACTAATAATACTCACCGCTGCCCTATAAAAAGTTTTATGTAGCACAATGTCAGAAGTTAAAACTTTTGTTGTTCTCTTAAGACCATTTACATCGCAATAAATGCCTGAGCCCAACAGATGAACATGCACACAACTCACAGTCTGTTTGTAATGATGTAAACATAAATATTGTTAAAACAAACATGGGACACTAATTTTGGGCAACTTAAAAATCTGCACTCAATTCTAATCACTAGGTAAAACCATGACAGGCCTACAAAATCTTAAAACTTTGAACTTTCCCTGGTCTTTAATCTACATCCACTATTTTTACACTTTAAGTCAAATGTAGCAGTGTAAAAACAAACATCATGCCACTGACAGCACCTCTGCATCATACACTCACACAGACAGCGTTGATGTCAGAGACGTGGCCGGTGAAGGACTGTCTGCACATGCCATCTCGGATGTCCCACAGTTTGGAGGTGGCGTCACAGGCTCCGGACACAAAAGTTCTGGAGTCTGGGCTGAGAGACAGGCTCATCACGTCCCCGCTGTGGCCCGTAAAGGTGGTGGCCTGCTGGCCCGTCTCTATGTCCCACAGGGCGCTGAGGAACAGTTAAAAGAGAGAGAGCGACTCAGCTACAGCCCTGATAATCTGCTGCTGTAGTATTTGGCTTTCTAAATCTTAAGGTAAAGCTCTACAGTCATTACTGCAGCTCATTATACAAACGCTGACTGCTTTTCTGAATTCCTCTCCAGAGTGATACCACACTTTGGAACATGAGGGTTCCTTAACAAGTAAGGCTGCAATGATTAGTCAACAAAACTGAAAATGACAAATATGGCAGTGATTACGTTAGTAATTCATTGCTTAATTAAAGAAAAAAAAAGAAGAAAGTAGAGGCTCTGCAAAGCTCATATGATGTGTGTAGTCTTCTGACAAACTGCAATACGCTACAGGAAGCATAGGGGGTGATATGGCTTCTATTTCATTGAATCACAAAAGAAGGAATTACCATTTCTCACATTAAAATAAAAAATGGACTGCAGAATGCAAGAAAGTCCTCAACGAATGGGAGCATTTTTTTAGATTAAAAATAAAACAATTTTCTTTCCATTTATGCAGGTACTCCTAAATTGTGTTTTGCCGCAAAACTGATTTGGGCAGTAAGACACTGGCATCACCGCTACTAAGCGTTGACTGGTTGGCATTTTTACAGGCTTTAAATATTTCGTCAATATTTTATATTTTTTCAAAATTACCTTTAAAACGGTAAAAAGTATTTTTAAATCATCTGCTTGATGGGGCAGATACGCTTCCATTTTAAACAGCGTTTCAGTCACAAAAACTCTTCCTGTTGCAATTCCACCTGTGTGTGAGTGAAGCATAAACTCCGCAGAAGATCGACTCTAACCACAAACTCCCATTTCAAGTATTCTGAACCATGTTTAAAATAACAGTTTAGTACAATATGAAGATCTGGGTGTAGTAGTTTCACAGCAGCTCCTGAGTTCTCATTACAGCCATAAAAACTAGATTTGTGATTTGCTATAAAACAGATCGTCTGAGCCATCAAGCTCTAAACCTCCCGGAAATCTTGTAATTAGAAAAGAACAGGACTATCCACATAAGTTGAGCCTGACGCAGTTTCATGACTGGAGGCAGTCTGGACTGGACACATGGCGGTACTCAGACGATTCAGCAAACTTGTTGCCTCCAAGGTTTACCCCATTTTTCACTGAGGATTTCTCTCATCTTCAGAGGTAAAATTTAAAAGTGCTCCCACTCACATCATTTTATTGAGACATCTTTGCTCTTTTAGTTTCGGAGGTGAAGCGCGAGTGGATGCCTGGCACGAATTACGATGCATTCAACTAAACCTGCTTTAATTCTGCTCTTTAGCATTTTCTGTTTTATTTGTTCCATTTGCTGTTCCATCTAAAAGGCGTTTGTTAATGAAATTTATTTTAGGCCACAAATTTTTAATACTTGAGTATTTGAGGTACTCAGGCCAGCCTTGCAAACATCCCACGGTATGAGATCATTTAAATGGGTCTGTGAAGGTTTTCAGTGGGGTGGTCAGTCAGTTATACTGTGCTGCATTCCTCACTCACCATGTGGTGTCTCCGGAGCTGGTGACTATCTGGCTATCATCCAAGAAACGACAGCATGACAAATAACCTTATTGGAAGGAAAACACGTCAAGATGATGTATTAGACCCACTACAGGGCAGCGTTATCTTTTCTAAAACCAAAAAAGCGAGCTGTGCATATGCCAGCAAGGCCCTAGTCTGGGCCAGGGCTATTTGTCTTTACCTGTGTGTCCGGGCAGTTCTCTGGTGACCCTGACGTTGCCCTCGCGGGTTTTAAGGCTGTAGATGGAGCAGATGTTGTCCAGGCCTCCACAAGCCACGTAGTTTCCAGAAGGAGCATAAGCACAGGTCATCACCCAGGATGAGCGCAAAGGAATGGCATGGATCTGAAAATATGATTCAAAATAAATACATTTAATAATACTAATAATAATAATAAATAAAAAATTCACCCATACATACTACAGATGGGTGTGGCTATTCAAATATATTTGTTCATCTTTTGTTTACTTAGTCAGAAATTTGAATAAGAATGGTAATTACTAATAACATGAACAGGGAAAAATGTTTTATCTTCTACTAAAGTGCTTTTCAAAAATGAGCATGCAACAGAACTAGAGACGGCACAGTACCATTTGATTTCCAATACTGATACCTAGAGTATCAGCCAGAACTGATACCAGTTCGATACCGACTCTTTTCTTTAAAGATGCTATGTTTTTGAATAATAAAATGTTTTCACGTGTACTCTTCTGCTTGCTGCTACATTTTTTTATGCAACTAATTTTTTTAACCTCTTATTCTCCAAGGTATATTTTGGTTACTCTCAAATTACGTAACAGAACATGTGTTTTATGATCACACATGTTGCTATATGCTTACAATTTACTGCTGAAAGCCATAAATCTCGGAAGCTCTTTGTGTTATTTTATATAAATCATTTTTACAGAGCAGATCACTGAAGAGACGCCGTCTGTTTATAGTTTAGAGCCCAGATTTGGGGAAAAACGGGTCGACTTTCAGTAGAAAAACAAAGTTCTTTTATTATACGGGGTTAAAATCACATCAACGTCTATTAGACTGGAGAGAAGAGCTACAGCCTCATACGACGCCCAGCTTCTGAACGGAGCTTATGGAATATGAACGTTATGAAGAACATGACCAAGTGCGTTTTGGAACCAACGGTGGTCTCAAGAAATTGAAGCGGTTAAACCTATTAACACCAGAGCCATCACGTAAAAGTGCAAGTCTAGCACCAGCCCTAAGCTAATTTTGGCTGAAATAGCTTCCTTTTTTGTGCCGCTGTCTGGGATACTTGAATATCAACATAAGTCAGAACGCACATCCCTAGCTCAAAGTACTCAAGCACATTACTCCTCCCTCTGATAACAGAGGACAACGTGGTTACTGAATGTATAACAAGACAGATTTTTCTTCACGTCACATTTTGCAGAGCTTTGAGAATTTGTCATTGAAGAATAGATTTGTGGGACAATCAGATCGAAAATGTTCTTTCTTTCCGCTGCTACTCAATCCAGAATTTCCCATTTATATCAGCTTAATATCTTAATATCTCAATGCTCAATATCAGATCTGTGGCATCTCTACATAGAACCCCAGTGATTCTGGGACACGAGGAGCTCATACTACATTTTGCCTAATGTGAGATGTGTGCTGTAGCTGTACACGGAAATATTCCAAACAAAAAGATGACAAATTTGCAGAGGCAGCAAAATTAATAAAATGCAGGCATTCTATTATTAACCCAGCGTCATCCAAACATTCCGCTTTTCCAGAGCACAACAAATACATTAAATATTAGTTAGCACAGTAACCCAGTGTCGCCTAAATGTTGCACTCTTCCCAAGTACAATAAAACATCAGCTGATGTCGTGTTTAAAATGCTGGTCAAATCTAAACATCTGTGCAACGGCAATATTTTAAGCAAATCGTCATCGTCCAAAGAAAAACACGCATTTCCATTTTTCCCCCTGATTTTTACTTTTGTACGTCATTCGAGTAAAGCCGGTGCCCTTTATATGGTGAACGCGCGAAATTTTCATGGTGAACGGATCAACAGACATTTTCCAAAACTGCTTTGAATAAAATCTCTTCACATTAACTTACACTGACTGTAAAGTGACTATTTTGGAAATGCTTGTTTTTTTTTGGACAACGACTAAATATCTGCTGAAACCGATACCTTTGTGCATCCATACCACATCCACAGCTGCATGGTTAATGCACAACCTATGGATCCAGACACTTTACTGTTTACATCTGTTACCTGATGCACTTATGAACAGCTGCTCTACATATTTGCACGTGTAACATTAACTTTATTTCAACTTCGCACATACCGTACATTTTTACTTTTATTTTTTTACTATTGTTTTTAGTGTTATTCTTATATTTTCTTTTTTTTCTATTCTCTTTAGATTATATTTGGTGAATGGAGGAACAGCAAAGCAAGAATTTCATTGCACAGTGTAACTGCCTGTTCTGCTGTGCATGACAAGAAAACTCTTGAATGATTGATTGAACGTGGATCCTATTTTCAACTATCTGCCTGAGAGTAGACGAATAGGCACTGATGGACGCTGTTATTCACCTGGATGTCTGTGTTGTGTGCAGTGAACAATCTTTCTCCAAGCTCACCTTGTTTGTTGTGTAGCTGTCCCAGATAATGAGTTTGCCGTCTTGTGAGGCACTAACCAGTAGCCTACAAGCATGAAAACAAAGCACTGTAAATTTGGAAGTAAACGCTTTGACAATACTGAAGAAGTGAGGCTCATACCAGACAGACGCCAATTTAACGAAGGCACCCATTGAGCAGAACGTATGTTTAGCTGACATTTAAAAACAGTCAACCCCCCACGCCCAACCCCAACCCCCCGACACAAGTTAGCTATAAACAGAGACTAATTCAATCAATTAAACAACTGTTTGTCATTCTTCAAGCACGAGGAATGGATGCAAGAAAGGAAGCTGAGAGAAAGGGTGATGGAGGAGAGGGAGCGAGAGAGAAAAAGAGGTACGAGAGAGACAGGGAGCAGGAGGCAGCCGGCATAATCTCAGGACACCATTGAGTTGTGAGCGGGCTGCTGTATTATTCATTGAGTGTACACTGACAGACCTGCAGGGTTTCTCTGAGGGAACCCACCCATCCTCCCACCCACTCTCCTCCAAACCTTCTGTTCATCCCTCCATCTCTCTCTTTCTCCACTGACCTGGAATCTGTAGCCCAGTGCATGGCGTAGATTTTGGCTAAATGGCCTCGGAGGGTTCGCCTCGTGCGCATCTGGATCCTCCCCACCGAATCCAGCCCAGCTGTGATCTACCCAGACGAGGACAAAAAGAGGAGGAAAGAAAGTCAAATATGTAAAAGGAGTCATCATAAATAACTACCCGTCATGCGTGGTATGCAAGAGAACAGCTGAATAACATGGGTGGAGCTGTGATGTTGAAATTTTTGCAAGTCCTGAAAGTGTACTGCTTAGGTCTATGGTGAGTCTGGAGATGATAATATGATAAGGTTCATATTATTTTCAATAAGTCTCAGAATTAAGAGAATGCTACCAGCAGCAATACAACACCTGAAATTAGTGCCGTCAGTTAGAGTCACAATGGAAAAGTTCAGTTCAGAGACATGCCTAATCTATTATTATAAATTACCACAACAACATTTTAACACATTTAATTAATGATACAGGTACAATGTGAAGAGATTCATTTCAAAATGCTGTATACTCATTTGCCAATTTCAAAAATAACCAGTGTTTTAACAGAATCACAGCTGATGTATAAAGGAAAACACTTTCTAATAAAGGTAGTATTGATCATAATATAACAATATCTTGAATGTGTAAAGTCTGCTCCCTACAACATCCATCATGAAAATCTTCATGTGCCTCTTCTTCAACAAACCATTATTACTATTACTGCTGTGTCCACCGTTTGAATATGCAACAAAAAGGCATGACAAATTACAGAATCTGACATATCTATTCAAAACATCAACCCACAAACGTGGTCAGAAAAGGTGGAGGGGAAAAAAAAAATCATTATCAAATTATAAAATTCACCAAAGCAGCGGGGCATGAGATGATGTTTAAACTTTGATGGAGACCACGGCATGCAGGAGGGTGTTTAATATTTCAGTGCACTTAAGAGCATGTTGGGCATGTGGGTTAGCTGTGGTGTTGCATGTCTGTGCTGGGCTCGCGGCGCAGACAAGTGGGATTCTCCATCATCTGAACGCGTGACAAGATGGGGCAGGGTCAGCATGGAGAAGAACCTACAGAAGAGCCGCTTTGCTTACCTGGGACAAACTGGAGTCGCTGCAGGCTTTTCTGGCATCCTGAAATAAACAGCCATGCAGATATATGGATCAGACAGACATATGAAGAGAAACTCTGATGAAACTATATTGTCATTATAAATATTATTATCAGCTATAAATATAATGAAATAAGCAATGCACTTTAGGAATTTACTCGATTCAAATTAGGGATGTGCACAGGTACATGAGTACTCCGTTAGTCATTAAGGTGACAGTATTCAAATCACTACTCTGGTTTTTGTTCTATCTAAAAACAATAAAATATTTATATAGAGACAAATTCATGTTATGTTTTAAAGGACTATAAAATATTGCAAATACATTCATATTTGCGAGCAAGTACACTTTTCTACTACGAAACAAGTACCTTAATGTGAGCCTGTCGTTAAGGATGTGGCTGACAAAGCAAAAGGAGCGCAGCAGGTGTGGCACAGCTTTCTGACTAGCTATTCTCGCTGATGTTAGACAGGACCAGAAACAGTAAAAATACAGGGTGATTCAAAAAGATTCATCCGATATCAAAGCACCATATTTTTACAACCGTGAGAAGCCTGGGAACCAATCACATACTAACTGAAAAAGGGGGTCATGGGGTCTCTGACTGCCACCGTAATACGGCTCCCTTCAGTCTGAGAGGAGATGAGACCCCTGATCAGAAAGCGTTCTGCGCTCTCCACTTCAATAAGAGTGAATCAGTCAGAACTGTGCAGCGTGATTTTCGTCAGCAGTGAAGCTCCAACAGCTCAGAGCGTTCATCGTTGGTTCCACAACACTGGACGATCTCCGAAACCGCATTGAAAGAGCCGTGAGTGCAGCGACGCCCGACACGCTCAATCCAGTATGGGATGAGTTTGACTGTGGTGTTGATGTCGTCTGTACAGCTGGAGGAGGTTCATACTGAGACCTTGTAAAGTTACATAATAAACTTTACGCTCATTAAAACCATTTACAGTTCACTGCACTGCTCTGTAACGATTTACGAGTGAAATAAATCATTTTGTGAGCAGATAAATCTTTTTGAATCACCCTGGATTTTTCTGGCAAACTATCGTCGGCTCATTGTTCATCTGTTAGACGAGTCCTCTTCAGCTTCCAGTGTTGCACTGGTTAGCTCTTTTAGCTCATCTGAAGACGCAGCTTCCGTTACTCATTCAACACGAAGACCTTTATTTTTTTAAATAATAAGGCATGTTTTAAATGTGTTCTCTGTGTACTGCTACACCAATGCTTGGCTTTTTCCTTGTCCGTCGACGCCCACCCACCCAACCACCCACCCTCCCAGCCACCCAACCTCCCAAAAATTGATGGCAGAGGAGGGTAAAGTTCAGCTCCTCACTGCTGGGCATCATACGCCTTCAAAGAGGGGAGATACAACAATTATTTATTATGGTGATACGAAGCTGAAGTCAGCTATTCACCAGCTTCTTGTTTGAATTTTCCCGTTCCACCTTAAATGGTGCGGCAGTTACATTCTGGTGCTTTAGGCATCAGAACTGCTGGACTCCTTAAGGTGGAACAGGAAAGTTATCTAGCTTGCTACCTAGACATTAGCCAGCTATTTTTATGCTTGTTGTGAAGAAAACGACCACAATACATGGAAATGACATTAAACCAAGATAACACAGTGGTTATCGTCATTTTGTCAAACAGTGAAAATTCCTAAATTTGTGGGTTTCTTTGGTCGCTCGCACAGCCATCTTGCTGATTTTTCTCGTTTCTCATAACACTGTGTGCCTCTGAAATACCTCTGTGTGGAGGGCCATGTAGCCCTAACACTTCCCCCTACTCCTCCGTTTCAACAAAATTTGGGACACCTTACCCCCATATGAGAACGCACAAAACAGAGTGCTAAAGTGGTAGAAGGGGCGAAGGGGTGAATGGGATTGGGCCTCAGTTTATTTGCTGAGCATGGAGCTCTGAAACTGTAATCAAAGGATGTTTGCTCGCTCAGGTCAGACTAGTTGAAAACAAATACATGAAAGAAAACAAAATAAAAACAAAAAACAAAAACACACCCACACACACACACATCTCACCCAAACTTGCTCTGACCTGACTGGTATTAGTACTAAGGCTGTCGAGTCCTCCACTCTGACCTAATTGTTAGAGCAGTGTTACTTTCAGCAACACCAAGACATGGTCAAACTAGGCCAGGACCTAGACTGTCATGACAAACGAGTCCCTACTGAGAGCTTCTGCTCGAGCCGCAAGAAGTTATGAGGCATTTCACAAAGCAGGATTTCTCAAGAAGCTGGAAGAAGTAAGCCAAAAGTGATGACTGTTCAACAAAAAAACCCTTTACTTTTCTAGCTTTCAGCTTCAATAGCTTTGAGTTTAAAGGAATATTCCAGCACTTTTCAGGCTACATCTGTAGCATACGGTAAATTACTAAGGATAATAATTTCAACACGTTTCCCAGCACTTACTAAAATGAGAGAAAACTCAAAACATACTTACTGAAGGCATAAAACTTTAAATCGCCTTCTAATAAAAGTCAATGGGCAGTTTTCTTTAGCGCCTGTGCATCAGCTTCCAAGTGAGTTTCAAGGCAACAGGTTTGCTGTTCTTTCACCAAGTACTGTCAAAATTATTGTCCATAGCAGTGGGTAGGTATGTGCACAGGTACGCAAGTACTCGGTTAATAGTTTGAGGGGCCAGTATTCAAAAACTGAACTCCCTATTCAGGTATTCGCCAAGTTTTACCTCAGGAACACAGAGAGAATATACAGGCTAACAATTCAATGAACAACAGATTTTATGTTTTAACTATAAAATGTGAAAGTTTTGATTGTACTTGCACTGCTGTCAGAACAAAATCTGGCATCTCCAAAATGGTAACTTTACAGGAGAAGGAAAAAACTTACTTTACTTCCAGTGCAAGTCAATGGAACCAGACTTTTCTCCAAGTAACATTGGACTACTTCTGTTGGGCCGTTCTTCACAAATTTACACACAATGTAAAGGGCAGCAGATACTTTCAAATTATGC